>NC_138770.1:137953450-138150950 GCF_965119305.1 Pelophylax lessonae
GGACTTGTCACCTGCCTACACTATCAAAAGTGCCAATACCTTGTTTAATGATCATGGTATCACTGTGCTTGATTGGCTAGCAAACTCACATGACCTAAACTTTATAGGGAATCTGTGAGGTATTGTCAAGAGGAAGATGGGAGACACCAGACCCAACAATGCAGACGAGCTGAAGGCTGCTATCAAGAATAAACCTGGGCTTCCATAACACTTCTGCAGTGCCACAGGCTGATAGCCTCCATTCCACTCCGCATTGATGCAGTAATCCGTGCAAAAGGAGCTCTGACCAAGTATTGAGTGCAAATTATACTGTACATGGACATACTTCTCATGTACAGTATAATTTCTGTATTAAAATCCTTTTTTTTTTTTAATTGGTCTTATGTCATTTTCTAATTTTCTGAGATACTGAATTTTGGATTTTCCCTAGCTGTAAGCCATAATCATCAAAATAAAATAAAGAAATGCTTGAAATATATCACTCTGTGTGCAACGCATCTTGTTACGGAACAGGGCACCCCTGAGCAGGTACCTCCGTTGACAAATGCTCCTAGTGCTTCCCGAGGGCTCCAAGCACTCCACCAGACACCGTAAGCACTTCAGACTCCACGAACCGCCGCAGCTTGGTTAGGGTCTTGGCATCTCCTACCCACCCTGGACCAACGACAAGGCCCCAGGTTCCTGTGGGTGAACCTCTCTTTCCCCAGAGAGTGCAGCACGAACAAGCTCTTACACAAGCTCTTATAAGAGCTTAGTGATTCTCTAAGGGAGTATGGAAGACCATAGCAATCCCTGCAGCAGATTCCCCCAATAACGAGACAAAGCTCCGAGATGAGGGTAAAACAGGAACAACATTTATTGGAAGAACAGAGCACTCTTTTATACAGAAATTGGAACATCCTTCCCCCAACAACCGCTTTCCCATTGGTCAATTGTAAAGTACTTGCAGTTCTCACTAAGGTCCTCTCCAGCAAGCAGAGGGCTTGAAAATGAGTCAACAGGGATTGGTCAGATATCTTTGACCAATGCAAGGAGACAGAAGCCCCAGGGGGCAATCAATGTACACAATAGTCAGACACAGAACAATGGTTCCCTAACGAGCCCTCAATACACATTACTCTGAGTGTCAATAGACCGCCCGTCTCCTCAGAACTTCCTGTAATGCCCATATTAGGAGTTGGCTTCCTGTTCCTTACAGTTTACAGGAATACGTTTTAGCTTCCAGGAGAGGCAAGGCTCCATTAGCCACATGTTTAAAGAAACACAAAAAGACACAAAAAATGCATAACTCCCAGTCTACTGAACAGAACCCCTACATTCAACCCATCCCCAGATAGCCTGGATCTGAGCGCTCAACATATCCAAACAGCGCTCAGATGCCACAAACAGTCAAATTGCCATGGGGTTTACGTTTAGCCTGGGCTGATGAGAGGGTCCATAGTCCCATTGCAGGAGGCGAGCAACCAGGCTTCTCCAACGCCCAGTGGCGAGATTGGTTTCGTCACACATCTATATCAAATATATTTCACTAAGTTTCCTTTTTTTAATTTAATTATTGAAATAAATTAACTTTTTGATGATATTCTAATTTTATGAGATGCACCTGTACTTTAAAAGTAAAGTATCATTTAGGTTTATGCAGTGTGAGGGATTAGCTCGGTGGTAGGCGTATGGGTGACCCCTTTGGGGGGGGGGGGGGTCGGCACACAGGGAGATAGCCGAGGAGTGGTTGAAAAAAATAGTTTATGGTTTATTCTTCCAATTTCTTCAAACAAGTGCATGCAGCAAAACATCAAAATAAAATAAAACAAAATAAATCCTTGCCTCTGTGGGCGGCTACCTTCTCACAGCTGGAACCTGCCTAAGAAGTCTTCCCAACCTACTGTTGGGCCGACACTGCTGATCCTACAGCAGACACTCAAATGTCCATTTGTTTTCTTTTCACATATAAACATTGTCCATTGAACATGTCCCTTTGTTTTCTTTCACACAGAAACACTTCGTCTTCTCACCTTTGAGACGTCTTCACTCGTTTTTACCCTCCTGAGCGCACACCGCTTCAGGAGGTCTTCCCCATGCTCACTCAGCTTTCAGGGGGCACACAGGACTGTCCTCTACCCACATGGCGTCAGGATGCAGCCGTTTGTCTGCCTTCCTCTCCCAGCCCACACGGCGACAGGAGGCAGCAATCAATAGGACTTTCTCTGAACAAATTATAGAGCCTTAACTCCCTCATTCTGAACAGGTGAAGGCCTTTCAACTTCCTGCTGGCTAGCTCTGTAGCCAACACCCTATAGTATCAGTGAACTTTCTAAATCAGGTGGAAATGTATCTCCTTCCTGTGACTACATTCCCAGATTTACCTGACTTCCTGTCACATACCCCCCCCCTCTTGTTTCAACCCTAGGGTTGGGACACAGATTTCCAGGCACGCATGTGTCAAGCACTGCTGACTCACTGATAAGCCTCCTATTATCCTCAAGCTTCCGGATGAAACTGTTTTGTCATCTTCATTGACGGATTTCTCATAAATGCCACACAGTTTGTCTCTCATCTCATATACACATTCTTCAACTGCATTTTTGGCATCATTTTGCTCCTTCTCGTTTCTGTCATCTTCATTGACAGCTTTCTCATAAATGTCAGACAGCTTGTCCCTCATAACCGTCTGTCCAATCCACCATGGAGGACCGTGATCCATAGGCAACTCAATTGGGCTAGTCTTAATGTCTTCAACATTCTTAAGACGCCTCTCTCTGCAATCCATAAATGTTTTCCACAAAACTTTGAGAACCTTTGCTTCACTAAGCTTTGTTCCAAGTAGGGACTCTTGACATCCCTCTGTGACTTGAGTTGCCTCTCCATACAGCTGTACACAATCATTGACTTTTTGTTGTAAAAGGGAATGATCTTCCTTCTTGAGCTTTGCTTGCTCTAAGATGCTGTGCAGAGGATTTTCCAATTGAGACAACAGGCTGTCACACATTTCTTCAAAGTGACCCCTGTTCCTTTTCCCAGAGATATCAATATCATTCAAACATTTCATATTCATAGGCAGATCTGAAGCATTTGCACTCATCAACTTCTTAAACTTTTCGCCCTCCTGAGCGAGTCGCAGTAAAGGCCTACTATTTGATTTGATATTCAGTTTATATTTCTTGCCAAACTCTTCACAGAAGTAGCCAACCAGAACATCATCAACTTTCCTTCCACCAACATAGGGGTCAAAGGCAACAACACAGTTGAACCCAGCGATCTGGGTGGTATCCATTATAGACCTCCTCTCTGCATCAGTGAAGAAGCATGGAACTGCAACACATTCTTTTACAGGTTTCTTCAATGCACTTTCTGCTGAACTATTTGACTGCTCAAGGTCACCTAGTTCCTTTTCTCTATCTGAATTCCACATGGAATGTATCTCAAGATCACGATCAAATTTCTGCCACCTGTCTTTCACCAGTTCCATTTTGGAAATATTCCCTGAAAGGCACTTGAACTTAATTTGCTTCACGTTTTCATCAACAGCCTTAGTTTTCTCCACTAGGTTTTCAGCCTGAACTGAGAAAACATTACATTTCTTACACAGCTCCTTTGTTTGCTGAAGTTTTTGAAGGAACGGTTTATTCCACAGGGGTGATTCAAGCCACATGTCATCACATTTCTGAGGCTCACTCAGGACAGACCCCAAAACACTGATCCTTTTAAAAACTGCATCAGGCACACTATCCCCTCTTTGGGACAGATCCTCTGTTGCCTGGAATTCCTCTTCCAGTTCCTGCAACGGAATCTTCATCTCTTCTACTTGCTGTTCTAAGGCTCGCTTAGACTTTTCTAGCTCCTGAACTCTTTTCACAACATCATCCTTGGAGCTGACCAATTCTTCCATTTCTGTACGCAGCTGTTTGTCAACACTTTCTAGTTCAGCCTTACACTCTAGAGCTTCCTCCAAAGAGCGAGCCAAGAACAGGGCTTTGCTCTCGTTATCACGCACCTCCGTTTCTGCACTGGCGCGTTCTTCTGCATATTTTGCAGACACAGTCTTCTCTTCACCAAGCATCTGATCAAACTTCTTTTTCACATCTTCAACACACTGTAATGAACCAACGCTTTCTTCCATGCGTTTTTTCATATCCGCTATCTGAGCTTGCAATGTTGCGACTTGCTCTGATAGGTTTTTCTTTGCTTCCGCCTCCTCTTTTAATTGTTCCAGGAAGCCATTTTTCTCATCTTCCATTTGTTTGAGCTTTGTGCTAAAACTCAGCCTTTGACACCTCTCTTCCTGTAAGAGTTCCTGCGTGTCTTGCAGCTGCGATTCCAAGATAGAAAAATCTTCCGCAATTTCTCTAGATTTGCTGTCTGCTTGAGAAAGCTGATTTGTAACATTGTCCAACTCAACCTGCAGTCGGTTTGCCTTCTCTGACAGCTTAGCACACAATCGGTCACCTTCCGACACCTTGACTTGCGATTTCAGAAGCTGTGCCTCTACTTTTTCCCTCTTATGTTCACAATCTCCTTTTCCCTGCATAAGAGCCTTCACCTCATTGGCTAGTTTCTGGGAATGAGACTGTAATTCTGCCACACAGGCTTCTTTCTCCTTTAACTGCTGCTGGAAACGTTGGGCTTCACCTTTCCAACTTTCACAGTCTGCACGTAATTCATCTACCACATTGCTCAAAGTGGTGAGCTCATACACAGTACTCAGTAATTTAGCCTCTCTTTCACTTTTCTCGTTGTCGCTGAGAGACAATGTCGTTTTCAGAGCGACATTCTGTTCCTGCGACTCCTGCAGGTCTATTTTTGTAACTTCCAAACACTGAAGACTTTTTTTCCAGCTGATTACGCAACTCCAACATTTCACACATACTTTGCTTCTGCAAAGTCTGAATTTCAATTTCCTTTTCCATGAGGATGGTATCTTTCTCCTTTACAGTGTCTTGACATTTTTGCAACTCGACCAAAAGAAGAGCAGTGGTTTCTTCCCACTGTGACACATGAGACTTGAGTAGTTCATTCGTTTCCTGCAAGTTTCTATGCTCCATCTTAAGCAATTCCACGGCTTGTTCCTTTTCTTCCATTTTCCGTTGCAAGGCATCCAACTCAGCCCTGCACACATACTCGGTTTCTTCCAAACCGATGGCCTCCATTGGCTGCTGGCGTCTCTGTTTCCAGCCTGCCATGCTCTCTTGGTGATCCTTTTGTTGAGCTGCAAAGCTCCGTTGTTTCAGCATCTCCCCCATTTTGGGTTTACTTTTCATCTGAGAACCCTGCGTCTCCAAAGCAGTTTCATTTGCCCCAGTGTTGCTAGGGACAACAACTTTTCTCTTTAGCCGATTCCGTTCAGGCATGGATGGGGCTGGTTCAAATGGTAGCATCCCCTCCATCCATAGAATTCTGTCTCTCATTTCATCTATCTTTGCATTTTTCAGGCGTTTGGATCGCCCCATCTTCAATAACTCCACAAACAAATTTTTCACAGTCCAGCAAAAAAATTTTCAGACCACTGTCTCTTTAACACATGTAGTTGTTCTCTCTCTTGCAAGATCTCTTTTCCTGCGCACACAGTTTGTGCAGTCACTTGCACCAGACACAACAAAGTTCATCAAATAATTTTGAGACCGCTGTCTCTTTAAAACACTTTTTTTTTTTTTTCTGTCAGGATCTTCTCTCCTGCACACATAGATTGTGCAATCTCATGCACCAGATAAAGTTCATCAAACATTTGCACTTCCTTGCAGGGATCTCTGCTTATGCCCACTGCATACCTCCACCATATGTGAGGGATTAGCTCGGTGGTAGGCGTATGGGTGACCCCTTTGGGGGGGGGGGGTCGGCACACAGGGAGATAGCCGAGGAGTGGTTGAAAAAAATAGTTTATGGTTTATTCTTCCAATTTCTTCAAACAAGTGCATGCAGCAAAACATCAAAATAAAATAAAACAAAATAAATCCTTGCCTCTGTGGGCGGCTACCTTCTCACAGCTGGAACCTGCCTAAGAAGTCTTCCCAACCTACTGTTGGGCCGACACTGCTGATCCTACAGCAGACACTCAAATGTCCATTTGTTTTCTTTTCACATATAAACATTGCCCATTGAACATGTCCCTTTGTTTTCTTTCACACAGAAACACTTCGTCTTCTCACCTTTGAGACGTCTTCACTCGTTTTTACCCTCCTGAGCGCACACCGCTTCAGGAGGTCTTCCCCATGCTCACTCAGCTTTCAGGGGGCACACAGGACTGTCCTCTACCCACATGGCGTCAGGATGCAGCCGTTTGTCTGCCTTCCTCTCCCAGCCCACACGGCGACAGGAGGCAGCAATCAATAGGACTTTCTCTGAACAAATTATAGAGCCTTAACTCCCTCATTCTGAACAGGTGAAGGCCTTTCAACTTCCTGCTGGCTAGCTCTGTAGCCAACACCCTATAGTATCAGTGAACTTTCTAAATCAGGTGGAAATGTATCTCCTTCCTGTGACTACATTCCGAGATTTACCTGACTTCCTGTCACAGCAGGTATATGTAAATAAAGTTATTCAAATGTGGTAATGTTTTCAAGACCTTGTTTTTATGTATAACTACTGTATGTATAATCTAATGAGCATTTCAAAAAGTGCAATTAAAAAAAAAAAAAATTCTAGTAGCGTATGGCCAGCTTTAGAAAGTCGTTATAGCAGCTACTGTGCCTCAGATGGCTAACTCTTACATGCAATACTATAACTAAACTATGAAAGACCAAGCATGTAAAAATGGAAAGGCCACATAATAAATTATTTTAAAATTAGTTTTAAAAGATTCTTTAATTTTTTAAATTACTTTTAAAAGGATGTTTACAGTGCAAGCACCTAGAGTCCCACTGGCAAGTGAGGCACCCCATCATAAGTTCATGCTCTTTCACAAGAACTCTATTAAAGGGAGAGATAGCAGTAAGAACAAACAACGATTAACATAGTCATCAACAATGCACTCGATCATCTTACATCAGGAAAGCGCCAATAAAATTATACACCAGATGGTATTTGACCCGGCCAAGATACATTCCTACTACTCCACTGCCTCCTAAAGTTGTTTTAGGGGATGGCCTGATCAAGGAACCCTAATGCATATTTTCTGGACCTGCAAATTTTTACAACCTCTGTGGCAACAAACTGCAACAAAGGTAACACAATTAGTAGGTAAGACAATCACTCTTAATCCACAAATATGCCTTTTGTTTTCTTCTGTACCCAATTTACCCACCCCATGTACCAGATTATTACACATCCTTTTTACTTCCATCCAATGAATGATAGCATATAACTGGCACTCTTCTTCACTTCCGTGGATACAGGTGTTAGCAAGAATGGATATGATCAAATTATCTGAGCGCATCTATCATATACTTTACGATACTATGTACATTTTCAAGAAAAAATGGTCATATTGGGATATGTACAGTCCGGTCCATAAATATTGGGACATCAACACAATTCTAATCTTTTTTGGCTCTATATACCACCACAATGGATTTGAAATGAAACACAATGTGCTTTAACTGCAGATTTTCCGCTTTAATTTGAGGGTATTTACATCCAAATCAGGTGAAAGGTTTGGGAATTACAACAGTTTGTATATGTGCCTCACACTTTTTAAGGGACCAAAAGTAATGTGAGAATTGGCTGTTCCATGGCCAGGTGTGTGTTATTCCCTCATTATCCCATTTACAAGGAGCAGATAAAATGTCCAGAGTTCATTTCAAGTGTGCTATTTGCATTTGGAATCTGTTGCTGTCAACTCTCAATATGAGATCCAAAGAGCTGTCACTATCAGTGAAGCAAGCCATCATTAGGCTGAAAAAACAAAATAAAGCCATCAGAGAGATAGCAAATACATTAGGTGTGGCCAAATCAACTGTTTGGAACATCCTTAAAAAGAAAGAACGTACTGGTGAGCTCAGCAACACCAAAAGACCCCGAAGACCATGGAAAACAACTGTGGTGGATGAACGAAGAATTCTTTCTCTGGTGAAGAAAACACCCTTCACAACAGTTGGCCAGATCAAGAACACTCTCCAGGAAGTAGGTGTATGTGTGTCAAAGTCAATAATCAAGAGAAGACTTCAGAGTGAATACAGAGGGTTCACCACAAGATGTAAACCATTGGTGAGCCTCAAAAACAGGAAGGCCAGATTAGAGTTTGCCAAACAATATCTAAAAACGCCTTCACAGTTCTGGAACAACATCCTATGGACAGATGAGACCAAGATCAACATGTACCAGAGTGATGGGAAGAGAAGAATATGGAGAAGGAAAGGAACTGCTCATGATCCAAAGCATACCACCTCATCAGTGAAGCATGGTGGTGGTAGTGTCATGGCGTGGGTATGTATGGCTGCCAATGGAACTGGTTCTCTTGTATTTATTGATGTGACTGCTGACAAAAGCAGCAGGATGAATTCTGAAGTGTTTCAGGCAATATTATCTGCTCATATTCAGCCAAATGCTTCAGAACTCATTGAACGGTGCTTCACAGTGCAGACGAACAATGACCCAAAGCATACTGCGAAAGCAACCAAAGAGTTTTTTAAGGGAAAGAAGCGGAATCACCTGACCGAATCAGATTGAGCATGCATTTCACTTGCTGAAGACAAAACTGAAGGGCAAATGCCCCAAGAACAGGCAGGAACTGAAGACAGTTGCAGTAGAGGCCTGGCAGAGCATCACCAGGAATGAAACCCAGTGTCTGGTGATGTCTATGCGTTCCAGACTTCAGGCTGTAATTGACTGCAAAGGATTTGCAACCAAGTATTAAAAAGTGAAAGTTTGAATTATGATTGTTAATCTGTCCCATTACTTTTGGTCCCTTAAAAAGTGGGAGGCACATATACAAACTGTTGTAATTCCTATATCATTCACCTGATTTGGATGTAAATACCCTCAAATTAAAGCACATCTTGTGAGTTTCATTTAAAATCCATTGTGGTGGTGTATAGAGCCAAAAAGATTAGAATTGTGTTGATGTCCCAATATTTATGGACCTGACTGTATATAAACCCAATATCATAATGCCCTTGTATTCTTATCATTCTATTTTCATTAGCCTTTAATTTGCTACCACCTCTTTTTTATAGGTTTCTCGTTGTTGACACCTACAGGACTGGCTAACTTGATACCTGGAATGATAGCCTGCTATTCCTGTTTTGTATGGGCTTACTGTATATTTAAGTCTTGATACAGCATCCTGTGATTTATGCCCTGTTACATATATATATTGTAATACTACTATATACATTTTCTATCTTATATGGTTGTACATGTTTCTGACCTTCCTAATAAAAACAATTGTAAATGTAACATAGTCATCAACATACATCGAACACTAGTAATGGGATAAGAGTATAATAGAAAAATGATAAAACATACAGTACTCAAGAACAGTGTAGGCAAATCTATTTGATCACTAATGACCCAGACATAATCTCGGAGGTAGTAGTTCAGGACAACCTGGGCTCTAGCGATCACAGGATGATCACATTTAGTATAAATAACAATATAACAAGGCGAGTGGGGAACATAAGAACCCTAAACTTCAGAAGGGCAAACTTTCCAAAATTGTACTCATTGATGGAAAGGGTAAACTGGGACCAAACCCTGGGATCCCTGACCACAGAGGAAAAATGGGAATGCTTTAGGAACATATTAGGCAAAGGCATCTTGCAGTGCATTCCTATGGGAAATAAATTTAGAAGAGACAAAGCCAAACCTGGCTGGCTAAACCGTAGCGTTAAAAAACTTATTAGGGGAAAAAATTGGCCTTCAAGAAATATAAATCAGAGGGCACTGTATTGGCTTTCGAGCAATACAAGGAGGCAAATAAGAAAAGTAAACACGAAATCAAAATGGCTAAAATCAACTTTGAGAGACAAATAGCGGAGGATAGTAAAAAAAAACACAAGAAATTCTTTAAATATATCAACAGCAAAAAAACTAGGGCAGAGCATATTGCACACATAATTAGCGATGATGGGGGGATGGTTACAGAGGACACTGAAAAAGCAACCGTGCTGAATGCTTTTTTCTCGTCAGTCTTTACACAGGAAACGGAGGGGTACACTGACCATGACTGTATGGTTAGTAGTAATACACAGGACTTGCCACTATGGCTAACAGAGGGTGAAATCAGGGAAAGGCTGGATAAACTTAACACAAACAAATAACCAGGCCCGGATGGCGTACATCCGAGAGTACTCAAGGAACTCAGTAAGGTTATATCCAGACCACTGTTCCTGATCTTTGCTGACAGTATTAGGACAGGAGATGTACCAGGGGATTGGAAGAAAGCTAACGTGATTCCGATATTCAAAAAGGGCCAGAGGCATATCCCGGGAAATTATAGGCCTGTCAGTTTGACATCATTAGTATGTAAACTTCTGGAGGGGATAAGGGACTATATCGTAGAGTTTGCTAAAGACAACAACATCATCAGCAGTAATCAGCACGGGTTTACAAATGGGCGTTCTTGTCAAACCAATCTCTTAGCATTCTACGAGGAGGTAAGCTGTGAGCTAGATAGGGGGAGACCAGTGGATGTGGTGTACTTGGATTTCGCTAAGGCGTTTGATACAGTTCCCCACAAGCGCTTAATTTATAAAATAAGGTCTGCAGGTATCGACAGCAGAGTTTGCTCTTGGATACGGAATTGGCTTAAAGGGCGTGTCCAAAGGGTGGTAATAAACAGCGCATACTCAGACTGGTCTGAGGTTGTAAGCGGGGTGCCCCAGGGCTCAGTCCTGGGACCAACCTTGTTCAATTTATTCATAAACAGCATTGAGGACGGGATCAGTAGTGCGTTATCAGTTTTTGCAGATGACACAAAATTGGCCAGGGCAATAACTGCACAGCATGAAGCAGATATCCTACAGAATGACCTGGACAAAATTACAGAGTGGGCAACGACATGGCAAATGAGGTTTAACGTGGAGAAGTGTAAGGTTTTGCACTTGGGGACTAAAAACATAAAAACACAATACACGTTAGGAGGGGAACCCTTGGGGGAATCAAAAATGGAGAAGGATCTGGGAGTCTTGGTTGATGATAGATTAGGCAACAGCATGCAATGTCAAGCGGCAGCTGCCAAAGCCAGCAGAATATTAGCATGCATAAAGAAAGGGATGTATTCCAGAGATAAGACTATAATCCTTCCACTTTATAAAACTCTGGTCCGACCGCATCTGGAGTATCCTGTCCAGTTCTGGTCGCCAGTCCTCAGGAGGGATGTGTTGGAGCTGGAGAGAGTCCAGAGAAGGGCAACTAAACTAATTAGGGGATTGGAGGACCTTGACTATGAAGAGCGTCTACAATCACTCGATTTATTCTCCCCGGAGAAGAGACGTCTGAGGGGGGACATGATAGCAAATTATAAATATCTTAATGGGGATCCCAGCTTAGAAAAAAAGCTGTTCATTCGAAGGGATTGCATGAGGACTCGAGGGCATACAATGCGATTAGAGGAGAAGCGTTTTAACCACAGGCAACGTGGGGGGTTCTTTACTGTTAGGGCTACAAGATTGTGGAATTCTCTACCACAAGCGGTGGTTTCTGCGGGTAGTATGGTGGCTTTCAAAAGACTCTTAGACTTACATCTCAAGGATCAGAACATTCAGGGGTATGTGAGATGAGTACAGCCACACACACCTACACAGGTTGAACTGGATGGACTATTGTCTTTATTCAACCTCACCTACTATGTAACTATGTAACTATGTAACTATGTAAATAGACTTAAGCTGGGTTTACACTAGTAGCCACTGGATTGCTTTTACAAGAGGTGAGTGGTGATGCCCCTCCCACCACCTCTCGCTGCTTTACTGGGATCTCCCATCCCACCAGGAGTCCCGATCAACAAGCCAGTGGTTCCCCTGGCTGATCACAGACCTGAACAAAGACCAGATCAGCTTTGTTTGGCTCTATAATACAGTAACCTGGAAGTGATGACCTTACATCATTTCCAGTTTACCCGGATGCAAACGGGCCATTTTTTAAAAAGAAAAGCATTTGATCACATAGATCTTGGTGTGATCAAATGCTCTTAAGGACAGAGGAGAGATTTGGGGTCTTACAGAAGCCCCAGATCTTTCCATAAAGTGTACATGTAACATGCCTATTGCTGTCACAGTAAGAAAAGTGAAAAAAAAAAAATTCAAAATATAAAATAAAAACATTTAAAGTTTGACATGTCAAATCGCATGCCCAATCGGAGCCTTTTGCTAGCAACGGCATCATATGAATCGTGTGACGCTGACTTTGCGGCACCGCACCGATTCCCAAAAGTAGCTCCTGCACTTCTTTTGGCGACTTCAGGAGCGATTTCAACAGACATCTGTGCATGAACCCGCACAGATGCCTGTCAAATTGCCCCCGAACTTGCACTGAAAAGCGGGTTTGTAATTGTGCAAATGTGAATGAGGGCTAAAAGTGTCCCCCCCAGAATGAATAAAGCTATTTTCTTATCCTTACATTTAAAATATTTAGTGAATCTGAAATGGGAGCACAAGAGAGGATTGGGCAACCTGCCGGCAGAGCACCTCTATCTGAGAGGAATCTGTACACAGCAAAATCATTTTACAGTATCTGACGGCCAATAATTAACTTATAATTACTGCCAATTGTCCAGAGCATTAACCGCAGTGAGCGCTTCACTCTAGAAGTGATTATTACCATTATAAACGATCAACATTAAAAAGAAATTAAAATTATCCAGAGAATAGCCCAGCACATAAATTGGAGATGGCTGTATAATTACGTAAACTTGTGTCAAATGTTACCTAAAAGACTTTGAAGTAACCGCTTATACTTTTTTTTTATTTTTTAACCTTACCATATTTTTATCACAAGGTAATCCTTGGTTACTCCTACATGAATAACTGCAATAGATCTCTAATTGCTGAGAGAGTTGAACAGGGTGATAGGAAAAAAAAACACACACATTTTCTGCTTCATTGTCTGTTTACTTATTTACAGGCCCAAATAATATTAGTACAAACTTTGATTCTAAAACATAAGATAAAATTTGTGTACAAAAGGATATTAAGGGTGACCTCCAGCCTTTCCTTCAGTCTTGCACTCTTCTCCTTGGCTCTTCTCCTACATTGAAATTGATTACTTTAATTTTGCTGCACACTGTGACCTTCTCACCGTGTGAATTTGAAGCTGCAGCAAATCAAGATAAAGCCTTCTTAATTTCCTGGATGCAAGACATCCAGCATCTTTTAGCTCATTCCTCCCTAGCTTGACTGCCCTTGGCCTGCCCCTTTCATTCATTGTATTTTAGTTCTTTCAGCATCACATCTGGGTGTTACCTAGGGTGGATGCATAGAAATATATTCAGTTTAGGAATGTCAACTCCTCCACACTAACATCCACCACCCATTTTGATATTTACAAAAAAATCTCCCACCCACAACTCCACCAGAATGGTGGGAGAAGAGAGAGAAATACAATGGGACTTATACCACCAAAGATAGGGCAGACAATATACTGTATGTAAAACAAAACATTTTTTATTTACAAATGTTAAAAACACATAGCATGCATCCACAGATATATCTATCAATGGATGTAAAAATAGAACGACATATTTCACGAACATGTTGCTTCCTCAGGATCCACAACACTTGATACTACATTCTACAGTCTATAAAGATAATTTTTTTATATGCATCGAAGACATAGCATACAGAGAATATATATATATATATATATATATATATATATATATATAAATACAGTGCCTTGCGAAAGTATTCGCCCCCTGGAACTTTGCGACCTTTTGCCACATTTCAGGCTTCAAACATAAAGATATAAAACTGTAATTTTTTGTGAAGAATCAACAACAAGTGGGACATAATCATGAAGTGGAACAACATTTATTGGATATTTCAAACTTTGTTAACAAATAAAAAAACTAAAAAATTGGGTGTGCAAAATTATTCAGCCCCTTTACTTTCAGTGAAGCAAACTCTCTCCAGAAGTTCAGTGAGGATCTCTGAATGATCCAATGTTGACCTAAATGACTAATGATGATAAATAGAATCCACCTGTGTGTAATCAAGTCTACGTATAAATGCACCTGCACTGTGATAGTCTCAGAGGTCCGTTTAAAGCGCAGAGAGCATCATGAAGAACAAGGAACACACCAGGCAGGTCTGAGATACTGTTGTGGAGAAGTTTAAAGCTGGATTTGGATACAAAAAGATTTCCAAAGCTTTAAACATCCCAAGGAGCACTGTGCAAGCGATAATATTGAAAGGGAAGGAGTATCAGACCACTGCAAATCTACGAAGACCTGGCCGTCCCTCTAAACTTTCAGCTCATACAAGGAGAAGACTGATCAGAGATGCAGCCAAGAGGCCCATGATCACACTGGATGAACTGCAGAGATCTACAGCTGAGGTGGGAGACTCTGTCCATAGGACAACAATCAGTCGTATACTGCACAAATCTGGCCTTTATGGAAGAGTGGCAAGAAGAAAGCCATTTCTTAAAGATATCCATAAAAAGTGTTGTTTAAAATTTGCCACAAGCCACCTGGGAGACACACCAAACATGTGGAAGAAGGTGCTCTGGTCAGATGAAACCAAAATCAAATTTTTTGGCAACAATGCAAAATGTTATGTTTGGCGTAAAAGCAACACAGCTCATCACCCTGAACACACCATCCCCACTGTCAAACATGGTGGTGGCAGCATCGTGGTTTGGGCCTGCTTTTCTTCAGCAGGGACAGGGAAGATGGTTAAAATTGATGGGAAGATGGATGGAGCCAAATATAGGACCATTCTGGAAGAAAACCTGATGGAGTCTGCAAAAGACCTGAGACTGGGACGGAGATTTGTCTTCCAACAAGACAATGATCCAAAACATAAAGCAAAATCTACAATGGAATGGTTCACAAATAAACATATCCAGGTGTTAGAATGGCCAAGTCAAAGTCCAGACCTGAATCCAATCGAGAATCTGTAGAAAGAACTGAAAACTGCTGTTCACAAACGCTCTCCATCCAACCTCACTGAGGTCAAGCTGTTTTGCAAGGAGGAATGGGCAAAAAATTCAGTCTCTCGATGTGCAAAACTGATAGAGACATACCCCAAGCGACTTACAGCTGTAATCGCAGCAAAAGGTGGCGCTACAAAGTATTAACTTAAGGGGGCTGAATAATTTTGCATGCCCAATTTTTAAGTTTTTATTTGTTAAAAAAGTTTGAAATATCCAATAAATTTCATTCCACTTCATGATTGTGTCCCACTTGTTGATTCTTCACAAAAAATTACAGTTTTATATCTTTATGTTTGAAGCATGAAATGTTGCAAAAGGTCGCAAAGTTCAAGGGGGCCAAATACTTTCGCAAGGCACTGTATATATATATATATATATATATATATTTATATATGTGTATATATATATATATATATATATATATATATATATATATATATATATATATAAACATGGACTAGAAACAAATCAAATGTGTGGATGGGTAATGGCAAACCTGGGGGGGGGGGGGGGGGGAAGAAAAAAAAAAAAACAAATAAACACACTACAGCCATACTGACCCTCACAGCAAGGTAGGGGAGGAGCTCAACACCGTGGGGGGGGGGGGTGGGATTGGGGGTGAAGAGATGACCAAAAGAAAATCAGGCATTTTGCCATTACCCAACCGCACACTTGTTTCATGTTTATATATACTGTACATTTGTGTCTAAATGGTATGCCTTTTGATGTATATAATTAATTTTCTTTATAGATAACCGTTGAATGTAGTATCAAGAAGAGCAGATCTTGAGGGAAGCGACTTCAACACGAAACAAATTGATACATTTTAAAGCCCATTGATAGATCTATCTATGAAAATATATACAGTATATGGCACTTACTTTAAAATATGCTATGTGTTTTTAATATTTTTAAATAAAACATTTTGTGTTTTACATATATTGTTTGCACTCTCTCTGATGGCCCAATTAGAGTCCCATTGTAGTTATCTCTTCCCTCCCACAATTCTGGTGGAGTTGTAGGTGGGTGATTTTTGGTTGATTTAAAGAAGGGATGGTGCCCCATTGAGTTAAAGTGTTTATATGTATTAAGGGCTCCACTGTTACCAATTGTTCTATGCATTTTGATATTTACAAGAGCCAGACCACTGTTTGCATTAAGGAGGAGGGTACTTAAGATGAGTACTGAGGCACAGTGCTGTAATATTTTAGGAAGATATGTACAGCATCCTGACGGATTCTCACACCAGTCATGATTTGTTGCAATGCATAGAGAAACTCAGAGACCCAGCAATTTTATCATCATTCCAAAATAGGAAATAAAATTAAAATGTGAAAATGTCATGTAGATGAGAGGGGAGGGAGGGACCAGGAAAGGTAAAATATAGGCAGATTAAACTTTATCTGTAAGTATAATTTTTTTTATTGACTTAGAAGGTCATACATATATATGAAAAAGGTAACATCATAACCCATCACAATACATTTCTCAGAATTGGATATTTACACAAATGGAGAGACCATTTAGTGGTATCTATGATGTCTGGTGTGTAAATTCCATCTGTATTATACAGTATGGCACATTTACTAGACCCATTATTATAGAGACAGAGGGGTTGATTTACTAAAGGCAAATAGGCTGTGCACTTTGCAAAGTGCATTAGCACTCTGCAAGTGCAGCTGCTCCAGAACTTAGTGAATGAGCAGAAGCTCTGCAGACTTCCATCATCCAATCACCAATCCAAAAATGCAGTTTTTACAAATTACCTGTGATTGGGTACTCTTTGCAAAGTGAAGACTTACCACACGGGAGCGGCGGCTCCAGGAAGGAGGGGGGCAGAGACTCAGGAAAGGTTAGACAGGTTGTCGTAGTAGGGGACTCAATTATCAAGAGGACAGAAAGGGCAATCTGTCAAAACGAACGTGGTAGCCGAACAGTATGTTGTTTACCGGGCGCTCGAGTTCGGCACATCGCGGATCGGGTGGACAGATTATTGGGCGGGGCTGGGGAGGACCCAACGGTCATGGTGCATGTAGGCACCAATTACCAAGTAAGAGGTAGGTGGAGGATCCTAAATAATGATTACAGGGACTTAGGGAATAGATTGAGGAATAGGACCTCCAAGGTGGTTTTCTCTGAAATACTGCCTGTACCTCGAGCCACACCAGAGAGGCAGAAGGAGATTAGGCAACTGGACAAGTGGCTGAGGAACTGGTGTAGGAAGAAGGGGTTTGGGTTCCTGGAGAACTGGGCTAACTTCTCAGTCGGATACCGGTTCTTTAGTAAGGACGGCTGCACCTTAATGGGGATGGTACAGCTCTATTGGGGAGAAAGATGGCCACAAAGTTGGAGGGGCTTTTAACCACTTTAGCCCCAGCCCTATTTCGGACACTTTTTGTTCACAAGTTAAAACCAGTATTTTTTCCTAGAAAACTACTTAGAACCCCCAAACATTATATATATTTTTTTAGCAAAGACTCTGGAGAATAAAATGTCGGTCATTGCAAAATTTTTTGTCACGCGGTATTTGCGCAGCGGTCTTTAAAACGCCATTTTTTTGGAAAAAATTTGAAAAATCACATTTCACTGCATTTAAAAAATACTAAACAGTAAAGTTAGCCCATTTTTTTTGTATATTGTGAAAGATGATGTCACGCCGAGTAAATAGATACCAAACATGTTACGGTTTAAAATTGCGCCCCCCCGTGGGATGGCGACAAACTACGGTCAATAGAGATCTCAATCTGCGACGCTTTAAATTTATTTAACGGTTACCAGTTTAGAGTTAGAGTGTAGCTCTTTTTTTTTAATTATTGCCCACGCTCTGGCGATCGCGGCGATACCTCACATGTGTGGTTTGAACAGCGATTTCATTTGCGGCTCGACTTGCGTATACGTTTTTTTTTGTGCGCGAGCTAACGGTGACGGGGACGGCTAAATTTTTTTTTTTTTTTTTTCCTATTTATTTTTTCTTTTTTTTTAAACTTTATTACAGGTTTTTAAAAAAAAAAAAAATCTGATCACTTTTATTGCTGTCACAAGCAATGTAAACATCCCTGGTGACAGCAATATGTCGTGACAGGTACACTTTATGGAGGGATCGAGGGTCTAAAAGACCCTAGACCCCTCCACTACACTTCCCTGTATGCAAAACGCCGAAAACGGCATTTTTGCATACAGCCGTTTTTCAAATCTGCCGCCTTTTGCAGCACAGTAACCCGGAAGTGACGTCATGGACGCCGCCTCCGGGTTACGTCATCGGAGACCCGATCGATGCCGTTTCCGGCATTCATCGGGACTCCATCCAGCCGGCGGACGTGCCGGCTGGGTGCTCGGGGCTCCCGGTGGGACGGTAGCCCCGAGCAAAGCCGCGGAAGGCGGCGGGAGGGGGGGGACGTCCCCTCCCGCCCCCCCGGGTAACGATCGAGCGGCTCCCGAGCCGCATCGATCGTTACCGACGGAAAGCCGACCGTCGGCTTCAAACAACGGTACCGGGATGATGCCTCTAGCTAGAGGCATCATCCCGGTATAACCACTCAAAGTCAGCCGACGTAGAGGTTACGTGACTGGTAGTAAAGTGGTTAAACTAGGAGCTGGGGGGGAGGGCTCAGAGGTAGAGTCAGTCAAGAGGGAACAAAGGACAGAAGGTATTATTGGGGTCAGTAGCGACAGTAGATATGTAACGTCAACCGTTGGGGGGTCTGGGCGGACAAACCTCAGACCAAACAGGAATAAAAATAAGCACTATTCACTGTCAACTTCCACAAAACTAAATGGGGTATACACAAATGCCAGGAGCCTAGCTAATAAAATGGATGAGCTGGAACTGTTAGTATATGAGGAGGACATAGACCTTGTGGGAATAATAGAAACGTGGTTCGACCCATCACACGACTGGCTGGACAATATCGAAGGGTATTCTATGTATCGGAAGGACAGGGAAGGAAAAAGAGGGGGAGGGGTATGTCTCTATGTCAAGAATAATGTAAAGGTGGTAGAGAGGAGTGATATTATGGAAGGGATGAGTACAGAGTTAGAAACCGTGGGTAGAACTCCCTAGGGAAGAAGTAAAGGGGAAAGTAATTGTGGGGGTTTGTTATATGCCACCCAACCAAAGGGAGGAGGTAGAGCTGAAATTTTTATAAATGGTAGGTAACGCGGCAAAGCTGGGATCAGTCATCATATTAGGGGACTTCAAATATCCATACATTGACTGTAGAGGGGACTGCACATTCACTAAAGGCCCGTCATTTTAGGAAAACCTTACAGGACAATTACATGTTTCAGTTGGTGGATTCTCATACTAGAAAGAATGCAGTGTTAGATCTATTAACTACTAATGACCCAGATCTAATCTCAGATGTAGGAGTCCGGGACAACTTGGGTTCTAGCGATCACAGGATGATCACATTTAGCGTAAATAACAATATAGCAAGGCAAGAGGGGAACATAAGAACCCTAAACTTCAGAAGGGCAAACTTCCCCAAACTGTGCTCAATGATAGAGAAAATAAACTGGGACCAAACCCTAGGAACACTGACCACGGAGGAAAAATGGGAATGCTTTAGGAACATA
Organism: Pelophylax lessonae; assembly: GCF_965119305.1. Taxonomy (NCBI): domain Eukaryota; kingdom Metazoa; phylum Chordata; class Amphibia; order Anura; family Ranidae; genus Pelophylax; species Pelophylax lessonae. The sequence continues at coordinate 137,973,050 of NC_138770.1, forward strand.
TTAAACAAAAGCATCTCACAGTGCATTCCTATGGGAAATAATTTTAGAAGAGCCAAAGCCAAACCTGGCTGGCTTAGCTGTAAACAAACTTATTTGTGAAAAAAAAGAGCCTTCAAGAAATATAAATCGGAGGGCACATTATCGACTTTCTTGCAATACAAGGAATCAAATAAGAAATGTAAATATGAAATCAAAATGGCTAAAATCAACTTTGAGAGACAAATAGCAGAGGAAAGTAAAAAGAACCCTAAGAAATTCTTTAAATATATCAACAGCAAAAAACGAGGTCAGAACATGTTGCACACATAATTAACGATGATGGGAGGATGGTTACAGAGGACACAGAGAAGGCAATCGTGCTAAATGCTTTCTTCTCCTCAGTCTTTACACAGGAAAAGGAGGGGTACACTGACCATGACTGTATGGTTAGCAGTACTTCACTGGACTTGCCACTATGGCTAACAGAGGGTGAAATCAGGGATAGGCTGGATAAAATTAACACAAGTAAATCACCAGGCCCCGATGCTGTACATCCAAGAGTACTCAAAGAACTCAGTAAGGTTATATCTAGACCACTGTTCCTGATCTTTGCAGATAGTATTTTGACAGGAAATGTACCAGGTGACTGGAGGAAAGCTAATGTGATAGCAATATTCAAAAAAGGGCAGAGGCACGTTCCGGGAAATTATAGGCCGGTCAGCCTGACGTCAATAGTATGTAAACTTCTTGAAGGGATGATAAGGGACTATATCCAAGAGTTTGCTAAAGAGAACAACATCATCAATAGTAATCAGCAGGGGTTTACAAAAGGGCGTTCTTGTCAAACCAATCTGTTAACATTCTACGAGGAGGTGAGCTGTGAGCTAAATAGTGGGAGACCTGTAGATGTGGTTTACCTGGATTTTACTAAGGCGTTTGATACAGTTGCCCACAAACGCTTAATTTATAAAATAGGGTCTGCAGGCATCAACCACAAGTTTTGCTCTGGGATACAAAACTGGTTAAAGGGGCATGTTCAAAGGGTGGTAATAAATAACACGTACTCAGACGTGGGGTGGTAAGTGGGGTCCCCCAATATTCAGTCCTGGGACCAATTTTGTTCAACTTATTCATAAATAGCATTGAGGATGGGATCAATAGCTCGATATCAGTTTTTGCAGATGACACAAAATTAGGTAGGGCAATAAGTTCACTTTGTAAGGCAGATATCATACAGAATGACCTTAACAAAATAACAGAGTGGGCAACTACATGGCAAATGAGGTTTAATGTGGAGAAGTGTAAGGTGTAGCATGCAATGTCAGGCTACAGCTGCCAAAGCCAGCATAATATTAGCTTGCATAAGGAAGGGGCTATATTCCAGAGATAAAACTATAATCTTACCACTTTATAAATCACTGGTCCAACCACATCTGGAATATTCTGTCCAATTCTGGTCGCCAGTCCTCAGAAGGGATGTGATGGAGCTGGAGAGAGTCCAGAGAAGGGCAACTAAACTGATTAGGGGATTGGAGGATCTTAATTATGAAGAGTGCTTACAAGGGCTTGATTTATTCTCCCTGGAAAGGAGACGTCTGAGAGGGGACATGATAGCAATATACAAGTACCTCAACGGTGATCTCAGCATAGAAAAAAAACTGTTCAGTCGCAATGAATGCTTGAGGACACAAGGCCATACAATGCGATTAGAGGAGAAGAGATTTAACCTTAGGCTAAGCAGGGTTTTTTTTTTTTTACAGTAAGGGCTACAAGATTATGGAATTCTCTACCACAAATGGTAGTTACTGCAGGGAGTATGGCTACTATTATAAGAAGCTTGGACTTACATCTCAAGGATCAAAACATTTAGGGGTATGTGAGATGATTGCATCCACACACACTTACACAGGTTGAACTGGATGAACTAGAGTCTTTATTTAACCTCAACTACTATGTAACTACTATGTAACTATGTAACTGCACTTTACAAAGTGCACAGTCTATTTGCCTTTAGTAAATCAACCCTAGAGTCTCTGTTTTTTTTTTTTGTCTTTTTTCGTCTTTTGTTCTATTTGTACATACAGTTCTACTACGTATACCTATTTGCATTCAATCTGCATGTCTTTGTAAGGTGTCTAGAAACAGTCTTGATTTGAAGGGCATTTTAGTTACAATACGACTGTATTGGCTATACAGGAGAGGGACAGTCATGATGAATGGGATTTCTCCTTGGTTGTCTAAGGGTTGAACTGAGCTTTAGTCAGAATTTAAATCATCAATTAATGTCAATCATATTGTTCTGTCTGTGATTGGTCTTTGCATTCATGACTGTGATCTGTAACAATATCTGCAGTGACTTAGGTAAATCCCTTCACAGCAGCTGCAAACAATTTCTTCAAATAATAGAAAGAAGAGCTGGAACACACTTTATTTCATGCAAGCAGACTGTTGTCTAGGGGAAGAGCCATTTACTACGAGATCAAACTTCCTCAAAGGACAAGTATAAGTACAAGTAAGTACAGTAAATGGACAATTAAAACCCTCTTTAACCCCCTAAATACAGTAATGTACCCAACCTCTCTTCAGGAGCTTACATACAGTATCTTACAAAAATGAGTACACCCCTCACATTTTTGTAAATATTTTATTATACCTTTTCATGTGACAACACTGAAGAAATGACACTTTGTTACAATGTAAAGTAGTGAGTGTACAGCTTGCATAACAGTGTAAATTTGCTGTCCTCTCAAAATAACTCAACACACAGCAATTATTGTCTAAACCGCTGGCAACAAAAGTGAGTACACCCCTAAGTTAAAATGTCCAAATTGGGCCCAAAGTGTCAATATTTTCTGTGGCCACCATTCTTTTCCAGCACTGCCTTAACCCTCTTGGGCATGGAGTTCACCAGAGCTTCACAGGTTGCCACTGGAGTCCTCTTCCACTCCTCCATGATAACATCCTCAAGCTGGTGAATGTTAAAAACCTTGCACTCCTACACCTTCCATTTGAGGATGCCCCACAGATGCTCAATATAGTTTAGGTCTGGAGACATGCTTGGCCAGTCAATCACCTTTACCTTCAGCTTTTTTAGCAAAGCAGTGGTCATCTTGGAGGTGTGTTTGAGGTCGTTAATGTTGGAATACTGCCCTGCGGCCCAGTCTCTGAAGGGAGGGGATCATGCTCTGCTTCAGTATGTCATCGTACATGTTGGCATGCATGGTTCCCTCAATGAACTGTAGCTCTCCAGTGCCGACAACACTCATGCAGCCCCAGACCATGACACTCCCAAAACCATGCTTGACTGTAGGGAAGACACACTTGTCTTTGTACTCCTCACTTGGTTGCCACCACACACACTTGACACGATCTGAAGCAAATAAGTTTATCTTGGTCTCATCAGACCACAGGACATGGTTCCAGTAATCCTTAGTCTGCTTGTCTTCAGCAAACTGTTTGTGGGCTTTCTTGTGCATCATCTTTAGAAGAGGCTTCTTTCTGGAACGACAGCCATGCAGACCAATTTGATGCAGTGTGCGACGTATGGTCTGAGCACAGACAGGCTGACCCCCCACCCCTTCAGCCTCTGCAGCAATGCTGGCAGCACTAAAACTGTATGTCCATTTCCCAAAGACAACCTCTTAATATGACGCTGAGCACGTGCACTCAGCTTCTTTGGTTGACCATGGAGAGGCCTGTTCTGAATGGAACCTGTCCTGTTAAACCGCTGTATGGTCTTGGCCACCATGCTGTAGCTCAGTTTCAGGGTCTTGGCAACCTTCTTATAGCCTAGGCCATCTTTATGTAGAGCAACGATTCTTTTTTTCAGATCCTCAGAGAGTTCTTTGCCATGAGGTGCCATGTTGAACTTCTAGTGACCAGTATGAGAGAGTGAGAGTGATAACACCAAATTTAACACACCTGCTTCCCATTCACGCCTGAGACCTTGTAACACTAATGAGTCACATGACACTGGGGAGGGAAAATGGCTAATTGGGCCCAATGTGTACATTTTCACTTAGGGGTGTACTCACTTTTGTTGCCAGCGGTTTAGGCGTTAATGGCTGTGTGTTGAGTTGTTTTGAAGGGACAGCAAATTTACACTGTTATAAAAGCTGTACACTCACTACTTTACATTGTAGCAAAGTGTCATTTCTTCAGTGATGTCACATGAAAAGATAAAATAAAATATTTACAACCTGAATTGGACATTGCTCCTGCAGTAAGGTTATGTTCCATTCAAGTCTATGGGTGTTAGGTGCTTATTTAACTCTTCAAATTACCACAGCGGCTTCCTAGATGCAAAAAATTTAGTGCTGGCCCTGCAACCTATGTAGGATAGATCGTGAATTTAGGGGGCTAGGATTGATTGCTGTTCTAACTCATTATCTCTATCCAAAATTAAAAAGTCCTGGCTTTGATATACTTTATGTTGAATTAAATCCCAACTGCAGGCCTTTTTTATTTTTTTTCAAACATTGTCTTTCAGGTGTTATAAAAAAAAAACAAAGCAACTTAAAGAGGAGCTTCAGTCTCCCCCCAAAAAATCACAGTACTGGACAGTGCAAACACAGTAGCTGATGACTTTTAATATAAGGACACTTACCTGTCCAGGGATCCAGTGATGTACTCACCCAAGTCGATTCTTTAATATGTTTCGGGTGCTGGCACTGGCATCTTAGGTAAGGGAAACCAGCAGTGAAGCCTTAAGGCTGGTTTCCTACTGCACACGTGAAAGCCGTGCTGCGCTTTGTGAATGGTCCCACCGTCTTCTGGGATCTGTGATGTGGCCCAGAAGGCTGTGGAGGGAAGGAGGGGAACCAAACTTCCGCATAGATTGCTGCAGCAATCTTAACGGAAGTGGGGGCGGATGGCTATCAAAACCAGGTACCTCCTCCCCCCAAAAAGTGCCAAATGTGGCAGTGGAGGGGGGAGGATGCAAACAAGTGGAACTTCCCATTTTGGGTGAATATAATAAACAACTTAAAGAGGAACTACAGTCATTTAAAAAAAAAAAAAAATAAATAAAAGTCAACAGCTACAAGTATTGTAGCTGCTGATTTTAAATAAACAGACAATTAGAGTTTGGGAGTCCTGCACTGTCACCACCAGTGTCAGTTCTTAGCAGGCCTTTGGGTCCCTGGTGCTGCCATCTGTGCATGTGTGAGACAAGCTGCATTTGTGGACTGGTCGCGTAGCCTCCTGGAACATGTGACGTGGCTAGGAAGTTGCAGTCGGGGGGGGGGGAGGGGGGTGCTGAACTTCTTTTCTTCTTGCCTAGAAAAGAAAAGCAGAAGTGGGAGTAGGTACCTTACAGAAATAGGTGCCTGCTCTAGTAAAAAAACAAATAATGGAACTGTCCTAACAGTACCTCTTCTCTGCCACAAGAGGTCCTCAGTCTTCTGGAATGAATGACACCCAACATCACTCAACCAGGGACAATACACTACAGAGGACATACTGTGACTGCAGGACGTCATAGGCCCACCCTCTGAGGGGAAACCAGTACAGCTCCCACTAGGTGTAATGGTGCAGAGTGCTGTGTTGATTTCATTACATTAGCACCACAGTCTGCATCACATAGGACCACTAAGCCAAGAGTAGAGGTAATGAGAATATTTTTCATTACGTTACTGGTCTGAAAACATTAAAACAGTGACAACACCAGAACTGAGTGAAAGATCCCTACGTAGATTGCACTCTGCTCTTTGATTAGCTTCATGTGACTTTTGTTATATCTTGTGTATAGTTCACCAGCAATACCTGTTTATACTGTATCTTGAAACTATGTGTAGCCCCCTACAGGTAGGTGCTAGAAAATGTATAGTGGGCCTTGTCTGCCTAACAGCAGGACTGTGAATTATTTAGCTAGGGTGTCAGGGCTTCCAGATGTGCTTGCTGAGGGGGGAAGCATTCCCACTGGCTCCTGTGAGAGTCTTCTCATAGGGCAGTGTGGGAAGCCAAATCAGGGGACGCATCCCAGCTTGTAACTACCCCAGAATGCAGATTATGCTGCAAAGGATTCTGGGAGTGGGTATAAGTTTGGGGGGAAGTGCGTGGCACAGTGTCTTTGGTGGGAGCAGAGTCCCAGAAAGGAGAGTGCGGCTGTCTCTCCTCCTGTCTGAGGAAGGCGGATGTCTCAGGGTGTTGCCTGAGTGTCCAGAGAGTGCTAAGTTGATCTGAGGGGAGAGAGGAGTCCGGTCCCTGGAAAGCCTACACAGGTCGTGAGTACTGAGGATTGCCCCTGGGGGTCTGCCTGAAGTTAGAGGGGACCACTCCGGAAGAGGTTCTGGGATCCAGTGTCAGCTAGCTGTAAAGGGGGTACCTAGGTTGAGGACCCTGAAGCTACAGAAGGGGTACGTAGTCAGTGGACCCTGAAGAGTTAGAGGTCAAAGGGGGCACCTGCAGTTTGGGCCCTAAATTGTATAGAGCGTGCCAGTTACAGTGACAGTTATACAGAGTTCTACTATATACTACCTCAAGCTGTGCCAGGTGGTGGAAAGTATTCAGTGACTTTCATAGTACAACAGTGTCAGGAGTTCTACGGTTCTCAGTCTTGGATCTTCTGGACTATAAGCCAAGGATTCAGCACTTATTCTGTTCTACAGAGTGTTCTCAGTGTCAGTGAGCGTTTGGCTGGCGCCGGCTGGCGTCAAGGAAGCGCCAACGGGCATTTCAGAAGTAAAGTCCCAATTGTAATTAGTTTAAGCCTCAAGGAGTATCCCACTCATTCCCTTCTCCCATCCCCTTAATTCCAATAAAAAAACCACAAACAAAGATGCCGGAGTTGTCGCTGCTTCAGTTATCACACCCTGAGTCGCAGCTCACATTTGCTGGAGAGATTACTGGTACTAATGGCAGACCCACATCTGGCCACAGGCCTGGAAATCTTGCTACATTTATTTTCTACATTAGCAGGCCTTAGCTTAAACAGAGCAGAGTAATTCTGATTCTTAGCACTCCCCTCCCCATCTCACACTTTAAATGTCTCATTTTCTGTCTTCACACCCTTATCCGTGTCCAGGCACATCTCCTATGTACTCCACCTGTCCTTATTTCACATTACAAAAATGCATTGTGCACTTTCTATTCATGATGACCTTAAACACAACAGAATTAAGACTTTTTTGCTTTATTTAAAATGTCACTTCTCAGTGACTCAGGCAGTATAGCTCCGATATACTTGATTATTTATTCATTATGTGTATTTGTCTCCCACAGACTTCCCCAGATAGCTGCAGGACCACTTTAGGATGTAAGTGGGTCCTGGGGAAAAACAAGGCAAGTGGGTTCTTACCAATTTTATGAAATACAATTTAAAGAAACACTGAAGGCAAAAGAATGGAAAAAGGACAAAATCACATCACAATACTATATAACATAAATCATGTGAATAAATCTAAAAAGCAGATTAAAGTAGAACTATAGGCAAAACTTTTGTTTTTAGTTTCGCATAGAGTGGAGAAGGATTAGAACATCTGTTCTCATTCAAAGTGAAAGTAAAAGAAAATCCCAAATTTTGGGTTGTCCCCGGAAAAGGAATAGAGGGGAAATATTCCAATGGGAGCACTAGTTCTGGTGACCTGGGGGTCCCCAAATAATTCCCATAATTTGCAGGGATTTCCTCTCACTTCTTGTTTGGCTATGGGACAGGTAGTGAAGGGAAATCTCCGCAATGGGATACAGATGGCAAAAAAATCTGAAAATATTCAAAATTAAAAAAAAAGGTTTTGCCTTTAGTTATACTTTAAAGAAAACATAAGATAATACAGTTCAAAAAAGAATCCTAACCTGTAAAAACATTCAAACACATATATAACCCTCAGAATGCATTTACAGGGTCAGGCCACAAAAAAACAGATATTTCACTTTTTCTTAGATTCTACTTGAAGTGATTGTAGTCATTATAGTGCACTTGTAACCAAAACAATTGAACACTGTCCATCATACTTTTTTATAAGCAGTAACACCCAAATTTTTGGGGCAATCTTTCGGGCTCTGCCCCTTCTTCAAGGTCCAAACAGCACTTTTTTGTTAGATCTCAAAGTGTTAAACAGTATGATAGTTTCTTTTCTCCTTGTAGGACTCTATAGACTGGATATCTGTGCCTGAGTTCCTGGGTTTGCACATTTGCTGTCACCATTACAATGAGCTCTCACGTCCCTGTTTAATACTTTATAGAAATATCATGGAAAATATGAGACAAAATGCTAGCGCTCTAGCCTCAAACCTCCCAGGTGAACAGGACTAGGATCAGTTCCTATAATGAGTAGATCTTTATTTTGGAAATGTCTGAGGCATTCCACCAGTCTGACCCCACTCAATGGAGACTGACCAAGTAAGACCGTTAACTCCAAACTTGATGGTAGAGACATAGAAGTAGTAGACAGCTTGTTCCTCCTTGGGGGCCAGTTCACACTACATGAAGTCCAGTGTGTTTTTTGTTCTGCATCAAAAACACATGGAAAGTAGATTATCTGGTTTCCAATGGCATAGTTCACACCAGTGCTTCCAGTTCCAGAAAAAAAGTAGAGCATGTTGCATTTTTCCTGCATTGGACTGTACTGGAACACTATAAAGTGCATCTAAACGCACTGGAACACACCAGAACACACCTTAATGCACTAAAAATGCACTGGAACCCACATGTCCTTATTCAAGGTTAAGAAAAAAAGAGGAGGGAAAAATGCACTGAACTGAATCAAAAACACACAAAAAATGCATCAGAAACACACTGGAACGCTCAAAAACGCGTCAAAAATGCGCTTGCAGAAAAGCATCTGGAACGCATCTGGACTGCGATTCTGCCTGCGATCTGAGGCACCAATATGCGAACAGAGCCTTAAACCTTGATGTTGGGGAATAACTGCAAAAATTCCTTGGCAGGTATGAAAACAAATAGACAATGAAAACAATTGACTTAATTTATATTTCACTATTTAATGTAGTATATATGTATTTCTTTATCTTATTTTGATTCAATATCTGTTATTATATGTTATATGTATTGCTTGTTGTGGTGACAGATGCATTGCGTAATAGCTTGCCTTTTCTCTCCAGAAGAGTACCTTAAGGGCTCTTTCACATGGTCCGCCTCCGTAAGCGGATCCGTGTTGCTCAGCGGGGGGATCGTAAACACAGATCCGCCCAAAAAACTGACAGGTGGATCTGATCGGAGCGTCGTGTGAAAGGACCCTTAAGGTTAAATGACTTATTGCAATCCCAGCTGGGGGGGGGGGGGGTTGGCTTGCTATATTTCTATCTAGTTGGTTATGTCAGACTAACTATGAGTAAGGTTTTGATAGGCTGAAGTATGTTGGGGTTGGCTCTGTTTGGAACATGTGTACTCCTTGGACGAAATGTTGGAAAGCTGGAAAATGGAAAACTGAAAAATGGAAAATGGAAAACTTGAAAATGTTCCCTTGGAGGGAAATGTTATTCATCCTCAACTGGTTGCAGACTTTATCTACATAGATGAAAACAAATAAGCCCAGCTCTTCTCTAGAAGCCCTGGTGACTAAACTGAAATTTTTCATAAAAAAGCTAGCTGAGAAATAAAAGGACTACCAAAAATAAAATGGCTGAATGCAGTAAAAAAATGTATGTATGTATGTATGTATGTGTATATATATATATATATATATATATATATATATATATATATATATATATATATATATATATATTAGTACAGACCAAAAGTTTGGACACACATTCTCATTCAAAGAGTTTTCTTTATTTTCATGACTATGAAAATTGTAGATTTACACTGAAGGCATCAAAACTATGAATTAACACATGTGGAATTATATACATAACAAAAAAGTGTGAAACAACTGAAAATGTCATATTCTAGGTTCTTCAAAGTTTTTGATTACTGCTTTGCACACTCTTGGCATTCTCTTGATGAGCTTCAAGCGGTAGTCAGTCACCTGAAATGGTTTTCCAACAGTCTTGAAGGAGTTCCCAGAGATGCTTAGCACTTGTTGGCCCTTTTGCCTTCACTCTGCGGTCCAGCTCACCCCAAACCATCTCGATTGGGTTCAGGTCCGGTGACTGTGGAGGCCAGGTCACCTATCGCAGCACCCCATCACTCTCCTTCTTGGTCAAATAGCCCTTACACAGCCTGGAGGTGTGTTTGGGGTCATTGTCCTTTTGAAAAATAAATAATGGTCCAACTAAATGCAAACCAGATGGAATAGCATGCCGCTGCAAGATGCTGTGGTAGCCATGCTGGTTCAGTATGCCTTCAATTTTGAATAAATCTCCAACAGTGTCACCAGCAAAGCACCCCCACACCATCACACCTCCTTCTCCATGCTTCACGGTGGGAACCAGGCATGTAGAGTCCATCCGTTCACCTTTTCTTCGTCGCACAAAGACACGGTGGTTGGAACCAAAGATCTCAAATTTGGACTCATCAGACCAAAGCACAGATTTCCACTGGTCTAATGTCCATTCCTTGTGGTCTTTAGCCCAAACAAGTCTCTTCTGCTTGTTGCCTTTCTTTAGCAGTGGTTTCCTAGCAGATATTCTACCATGAAGGCCGGATTCACACAGTCTCCTCTTAACAGTTGTTCTAGAGATGTGTCTGCTGCTAGAACTCCGTGTGCCAAACACCTGGTCTCTAATCTGAGCTGCTGTTAACCTGGGATTTCTGAGGCTGGTGACTCGGATGAACTTATCCTCCGCAGCAGAGGTGACTCTTGGTCTTCCTTTCCTGGGGCGGTCTGCATGTGAGCCAGTTTCTTTGTAGCACTTGATGGTTTTTGTGACTGTCCTTGGGGACACTTTCAAAGTTTTCCCAATTTTTCGGACTGACTGACCTTCATTTCTTAAAGTAATGATGGCCACTCATTTTCCTGTAATTCGCTGCTTTTTTTCTTGCCATAATACAAATTCTAATGCCTCGTACACATGCAACGATTGTTGGCCGACCGATCGGCCGTCTTTTGTCCAGTGTTGTTGTGTTGGTTGAAATGTGCTCTAGACTTGCACTGGACTTTTGTTGGCCAACAAAAACCAATGTGATGGTTTACGTTCTGTGTGTTGTTTCTTCTCTGAGCATGCCCAGTCTTGCTCATCAGATTTTTGTCTGCCGAAATCTGTACTGACTGACGAAAAATCGGCCGTTGTGGTGACGGCCAACAAAAATTTTATAGCATGCACACCAGATTTTATTCGGCCGAAAAGTCGCAAAAGGTTGTCGGAAGCATCATACTAACAAGCCGACAATCGGCCGATCGGATGTTGGCCGTAAATTCACGGCCAACAATCGTTGCGCGTGTACGAGGCTTAACAGTCTATTCAGTAGGACTATCAGCTGTGTATCCACCTGACTTCTGCACAACACAACTGATGGTCCCAACCCCATTTATAAGGTGAGAAATCACACTTATTAAACCTGGCAGGGCACACCTGTGAAGTGAAAACCATTTCAGGTGACTACCTCTTGAAGTGTGACTCTACAATTTTCATAGTCATTAAATTAAGAAAACTCTTTGAATGAGAAGGTGTGTCCAAACTTTTGGTCTGTACCGTATATATATATATAGATATATACAATACAGACATAGATATATATATGTTTTTTTTTTTTTTTTTAATAAAACCTAGGATATATAATAGGCCGGGGGTTGATTATTAGAGCTCACCTATTAATAAATTGTACTTTTGAATAGATTGATTATTTAATCATTACTATTCAAGCAAACTAAACAATATAATGATATACTGTACAGTATACTAATATTTTGGATTGTTTTGCAGAAAATGTAATTGCTTTGATCTAGATGGATATGGGTTTAACATGAAATCGTTTACGTCTTGCGGAAAGGTAATACTCACCATTTTTACAGAGTCCTCTGGCTTACCAATGTCCTGATATATGAACTTGTTTGCAGCATCAGTACTAAAACTCCATCATATAAAAGTGTTATATTGCAGCCTGTCTCCTGGAGGGCCGGGAGCAAACTACTTTTCTACTTATTCATTATGAGAATAACACTGGAGCAATGTATGTAAAAAGTGTAAATAAGTTATGAGGTGTTTTTGTTTGGCTTTCCTAATGTATTTTATATTTCTTATTGGTTTGTAGGACTTCTGGGATAGAGGGTTTAAATGAAAAGAAAAAACAAACTACTACACTTGTATCATTTGAAACCTAAAAAGCCCATAGACATGAGATGATCATCTTTGATCTCCTACCAGTACAGAATAAAAAAGAAAAATTTCCAGTGCAATTTTTAGAATTACAGGTTCCTTGACAGGTGTATCTCAACACTTTTTTTGGATGTAATCGGGAAGGACTAAAACCACTGTCAGGTGTTTACTACTGTCTGCATCCTATCTAAGGCTGACCATACATTTTACAATTTGCTTGCACAATTTTCCTTTAGATTTACCAAAACCGTTTACTACGGCGGTCAAACCTAAACATAAACATTTCCAATCTGTATGTAAATCAGGCAGGCTATTGCACTACATAGTTAAAGGTAAATATAAAGGACATTTAGAGCCCATTCAGACTAGCGCAACTTGTCAGGCAACTTGTCAGCCTGACAAGTAGCGGTCCGCCGCGGTCCATTGAGTAGTACAGGACCCGTTCTAATAGGAGCGACACAAGTCGCTCCGACTTAGAAAAAGGGTCCTGTACTACTTTGGGGCGACCTCGGAGCGACTTGCATAGACTTCCAATATGTGAAGTCCCTGCAAGTCACGCCGAAGTCGCGGTGCACAGCTTTGCACGCGACTTCACAGGTCGCCCCCCAAAGTCGGATCGCCTCAGTGTGAACCGGCTCTTAATAAGAAAATTGTATAATGTTTGGCCAGCTTAGGGAGAAACACACTCTCAATCTGTCCTGGTGATCATTATCACTGGGATGGAAAATAATAGGAAGTTTACATTTTACATCTGTCACTGAATCATGAACAGAGGGGAAATCTTCCAATGGAGACACTGGTTTTACTGTCACTTCTTCTTTTGCCCCTATTCTAGGGGGTAAGGCTAATTCTCCCCACCTAGTAATAGACAAAAAAAAAACGCTGATTGGGTTTAATCATTTCCAATGCTATCTAAAATAAAAAAAATAAAAACTATATACATATACAAGATATTTTTTAATCGGAATTTCAGTTGAAAGCCTACATGCCGTTTTTTTAATCATCACAAGGGACATAACTTGAAATCTGTAGAAAGAAAAAGTTCCCCTGGAGGCGGGACTTAATAGGCAACTACCTATTAATAATTGTACTCAAGAGTATTAAAATGTTAGAGTTTATTATGACACATAGATAATTACATAACAACAATATATAAAAAGACATGAGTGTAAGAGCAAAAATCAATCATATTAATGCAGGTATCAGATACATTACTGAAAGGATGACAGAGTGGGAGCGCAAAAATTCCCAATAAGAACTGACGCGTTTCGGGCGTGGCCTTTCTCAAAGGTCAATTGGAATTCATCTCGCTCATTTATTCAGGATATGTATGTGGCCGCATATAAAACATTGATGCACTTGAAAAACATGCAGCAGCAAGGAAAGAGCGCTCAAGTCAGGGGGAAGAAAAAATGACAGGGTCTTCAAAGTATGACAATGTGATCACCACACATAGCTTTGATACATATGGTATCTCAAGTTAGAGGTCACTGATTTCTCACAGTTATTCCCGCAAGGATCCCAAGTAGCCCCAAAAATGTGTCTATAATGTGCGTATAATTCATTATCCAGGGTACTTATATGGTGCTCTGGATGAAGAGGAGTATCTCCATAGTGGATACAAGAGTATGTGTATCTCAGAGATCCCTGCTGCGTGATGTAATGGACTTGCTACCCCCGGCTCGGCAACTAAGGGCTATTTCACACAGCCGCTCCGCTTGTCCGCAAATCATCCTATTTTTTTGCGGATGATTTGCGGACATAATGTAAGTGAATGGCACTGCGGATGTAAGCGGAATACCATCCGCTGACATACAATTTTCTTCCTTTCAGTTCTGTTCCGTTTTTTTCATCCGTTCAAAAAACGGAAAGGAAGGAAAATCGGATGTCAGCGGTGTCATCCGCTGACATCCGCAATGCCCATAGACTTATATTATGTCCGCATATCATCCGCAAACGGATGGGATGATATGCGGGCATACGGAGCGGATGACACAAATGTCATCCGCTCCATGAAAAAAAAAAAAGTCCCGCAGCGGACAAAAGCAGCGGAGCGGCCGTCTGAAAGAGCCCTAAGAGAACAGGCAGTAGCACAAGGGAAACTTCACAGAATAAAAAAATAATAATTTCACTCAGGGATTATAATGGAGCTGAAATGAAAGCGGTTGTATACCCCGCTTGGTGATTTTGACCTACAGGTAAGCCTATAATAAGGCTTATAATAAGGCTTACCTGTAGGTAAAATGAATATCTCCTAAGCCTGCACCTTTAGGAGACATTCGCCCTGCATGCAGCCCCTGACATCAGTGGTGCATGTGCTCTGAAGGTCCAACATATCGTGACGGAACTTCAGAGCTCCTTGCCGGAACGAAGGGCTCCCACGCACATGCGCGAGAGTGACGTCATCGTGGCTCCAGCCACTCACAGCGCTGGAGTCCAGGAACCCAGAAGAAATGCAGAAAGAACATATCAGCTCCCTCAGTGGTGACCAGGTGCTGCTGCGGGGGCTCCGTTCTAAGGTAAGTATTTCATAATGTGCTAGTATGCGAAGAATACTAGCAAATTATGCTATTGTCTTGCAGGGTTTTTTGTTTTGCTTTTTTTCCAGTGGTTTACTGCCGCTTTAAGGATTTTCAAAAATAAAGACGTTTTCTGGAGTTTACTGAAGTACGGTCATCTATTATTTCAAGCCCAAAGTAAATATTGCCTTACAGTGTAAGTTCACCTTTTTCAGAAAAAAATGAAAAGGTGAACTGCCATTGCACATTCTTCCCTGTGGTCCCCGCTGTTCGAAATGAAAAGGTGAACTGCCATTGTACATTCTTCCCTGTGGTCCCCGCTGTTCTTACCTCCATGGGTGATGAGCTCTCAGCGCCTACGCAGCCAGTGCAGTGCTCTGGAAATGTAAAATCCCCTCTCTTCTCCTTCTTTTCTGTGCAGTGCTTCCAGGACGGATCAGAGAAATGTTCTGTGCTAGTGCTGACCAATCAGAATCACTCTGATCTGTCCCTTTTCATTTTTGTTTCTGAAAAGATGAGCTAACTCTTTAAAATATATTTTAAATCCTAACAACAAACTTCTTTAAACACTCCCTTTTGGTTTCCTAAATATAGAATTGAAGATGCTGTATTATATCTGTTCATTAGGTGCAACAAATACACTTTGATCCTGCCAAAAATCTCATGCGCTGATGTGCTTCCTGTGCTCTTTGCAAGTTCTGCACACGTTACCAGTTAGCATTGATCTCAGCTATCTCTGAGGACTGCAAAACCCTTCCACTTACACTCACCAACCACTTTGTTACATACACCTATTGCTTTGCAATTGCTTGGTAACACAAATTGCTAATCAGCCAATCACATGGCAGTAACTCAATGTATTTCACCTAGATGTGGTGAAGACGACTTGCTGAAGTTCAAACTGAGCATCAGAATGGGGAAGAAGAGGGATTTAAGTGACTCTGAATGTGGCATGGTATTTGATGCCAGACGGGCTGGTCTGAGTATTTCAAAAACTGCTGATCTACTGGGATTTTCACACACAACCATCTCTAGGGTTTACAGAGAATGTTCCGAAACAGAGAAAATTTCCAGTGAGCGGCAGTTGTGTGGACAAAAATGCCTTGTTGATGTCAGAGGAGAAAGGGCAGGCTAATTCAAGATGATAGAAAGGCAACAGTAACTCAAATAACCACTCGTTACAACCAAGGTATGCAGAATATCATCTCTGAATGCAAAACACATCGAACCTTGAAGCAGATGGGCTACAGCAGCAGAAGACCACATTGGGTGCCACTCCTGTTAGCTAAAAACAGGAAATCGAAACAGGAAATAAAAGATTGGAAAAACGTTGCCTGGTCTGATGAGTCTCGATTTCAGTTGCAACATTCAGATGGTATGATCAGAATTTGACGTAAACAACATGAAGGCAAAGATCCATCCTGCATTGTATCAACGGTTCAGGCTGGTGGTAGTGTAATGGTGTGGGGGGTATTTTGGCACCCCTTAGTACCAACTGAGCATCGTCTAAACACCACAGCCTACCTGAGTGTTGTTGCTGACCATGTCCATCCCTTTATGACTACAGTGTACCCATCTTCTAATGGCTCCTTCCAGCAGGATAATGCACCATGTCACAAATCTCCGATCATCTCAAACTGACAATGAGGTCACTGTACTCCAATGGCCTCCACACTCACCAGATCTCATCCAATAGAGTACCATTGGGATGTGGTGGAATGGGAGATCTACATCATGGATGTGCAGCCGACAAATCTGCAGCAACTGCAGGTCAATATGGACCCAAATCTCTGAGGAAGGTTTAAAAAAGGCAGTTCTGAAAGCAAAAGGTGGTCCAACCCGGTACTAGCAAGGTGTACCTAATAAAGTGGCCGGTGAGTGTATGTTATAGAAATAAAGGGAGGGGAGAATTTTGCAGTCCTGTCCTGGTGTGACAACACCGCTTCTCCAGAGATACAGTTTGGGAAGTGAGTGTGGCCAACCTAGATATGGAAATGTATTAATGGCAGGCTCACCAGTTTAACCAATTACCCACTGCTTAACATAGATATCCTGCGACAGGTCGGCTCTATTGCGCAAAATCATGTTCCTGTATGTCATTTCATGCAATAGCCACTAGGGGGCGTGATCGCATGCTAATTAGACAGAGGGGGAGCCAAGCAGGAATACGGATCTCTGTCTCCATCCAGCCAGAGCAATCACCACACAGTTAGAAAGCACCCCTCTAGGGACACATTTAACACTTAGAGCGCCCCTAATGTTAACACCATTCATGCCAGTGTCATTAGTACAGTAACAGTTCACATTTTTAGCTCTGATCACTGTAATAATGTTACTGGTCCCCAAAAGAAGTGTAAAAAGTGTCAGTTGGATGTCCGATTTGTCTGCCGCAATGTCGCAGTCCAACTAAAAATAGCAGATCACGGCCATTACTAGTAATAAATATAAATAAATAAAAATGCCATGAAAACATCCCATAGTTTGTAGACGCAATAACTTTTGCACAAACCAATCAATAAACACTTATTGGGATTTTTTTTTTTGCCAAAAATATGTAGCAGAATATATATTGCCCTAAACTGATAAAGAAATTAGATTTTATTTTATTTTTTTTTTTTTTATTGGGTGTGTTTTATAGCAGAAAGTAAAACATTTTTTTTTTTTTTTTTTTTTTTACAAATTGTCACTCTTTTTTTGTTTATAGCGCAAAAATTAAATACTGCACAGGTGATCAAATACCACCAAAAGAAAACTCTATTTGTGGGAAAAAAGGACATCAATTGTATTTTGGTACAGTGTCGCACGACCGTGCAATTGTCAGATAAATTAACGGAAAAAATTGCCTGGTCATGAAGGGGGGTAAAACCTTCCTAGACTGAAGTGGTTAAAAAAAAAAAAAACGCCTGAAAGAAAAAAAAAAAAGGAATGAAGTCACCACATATAATGACTGCTAAGCTGCAAGGATACAGTTTTTTGTTCTTGGGTTAAATGCTTTGTTTAGCGCTGAAACAGCTAATTGATAAATCGTCCACTAATCGATTATGGAAATAGTTGTCAACTATTTTAATAATTGATTAGTTGGTCAGCTGATTAGTTGGCCTGCATACAGAATGCATTATTTGTTTAGGTATCAGGAATTACAGTGCAGCACACATAAAGCTCTATACACTGTCCATACATGTCAGTAAGTGCCTGAGAACTTGTGAATGTGAATGTGTGAGGAGCAATGCCTCATGGGACATGTAGTCCTGGGCAGGAAATGAGTGGTTCTAAATGCAGAAGTTTTTTTTTTTTTTTACCTTGCTATAGGGGCACTCTATACTATACTTAGCAACTTGCTATAGGGGCACTCTATACTATACTTATCAACTAGCTATAGGGGCACTCTATACTATACTTAGCAACTTGCTATAGGGGCACTCTATACTATACTTATCAACTTGCTATAGGGGCACTCTATACTATACTTAGCAACTTGCTATAGGGGCACTCTATACTATACTTATCAACTAGCTATAGGGGCACTCTATACTATACTTAGCAACTTGCTATAGGGGCACTCTATACTATACTTAGCAACTTGCTATAGGGGCACTCTATACTATACTTAGCAGCTTGCTATAGGGGCACTCTATACTATACTTATCAACTAGCTATAGGGGCACTCTATACTATACTTAGCAACTTGCTATAGGGGCACTCTATACTATACTTATCAACTTGCTATAGGGGCACTCTATACTATACTTAGCAACTTGCTATAGGGGCACTCTATACTATACTTAGCAACTTGCTATAGGGGCACTCTATACTATACTTAGCAACTTGCTATAGGGGCACTCTATACTATAAGTAGCAACTTGCTATAGGGGCACTCTATACTATACTTAGCAACTTGCTATAGGGGCACTCTATACTATACTTAGCAACTTGCTATAGGGGCACTCTATACTATACTTATCAACTAGCTATAGGGGCACTCTATACTATACTTAGCAACTTGCTATAGGGGCACTCTATACTATACTTATCAACTAGCTATAGGGGCACTCTATACTATACTTAGCAACTTGCTATAGGGGCACTCTATACTATACTTAGCAACTTGCTATAGGGGCACTCTATACTATACTTATCAACTAGCTATAGGGGCACTCTATACTATACTTAGCAACTTGCTATAGGGGCACTCTATACTATACTTATCAACTTGCTATAGGGGCACTCTATACTATACTTAGCAACTTGCTATAGGGGCACTCTATACTATACTTATCAACTAGCTATAGGGGCACTCTATACTATACTTAGCAACTTGCTATAGGGGCACTCTATACTATACTTATCAACTAGCTATAGGGGCACTCTATACTATACTTAGCAACTTGCTATAGGGGCACTCTATACTATACTTAGCAACTTGCTATAGGGGCACTCTATACTATACTTAGCAGCTTGCTATAGGGGCACTCTATACTATACTTAGCAACTTGCTATAGGGGCACTCTATACTATACTTAGCAACTTGCTATAGGGGCACTCTATACTATGCTTAGCAACTTGCTATAGGGGCACTCTATACTATACTTAGCAACTTGCTATAGGGGCACTCTATACTATACTTAGCAACTTGCTATAGGGGCACTCTATACTATACTTAGCAACTTGCTATAGGGGCACTCTATACTATAAGTAGCAACTTGCTATAGGGGCACTCTATACTATACTTAGCAACTTGCTATAGGGGCACTCTATACTATACTTAGCAACTTGCTATAGGGGCACTCTATACTATACTTATCAACTAGCTATAGGGGCACTCTATACTATACTTAGCAACTTGCTATAGGGGCACTCTATACTATACTTATCAACTAGCTATAGGGGCACTCTATACTATACTTAGCAACTTGCTATAGGGGCACTCTATACTATACTTAGCAACTTGCTATAGGGGCACTCTATACTATACTTAGCAGCTTGCTATAGGGGCACTCTATACTATACTTAGCAACTTGCTATAGGGGCACTCTATACTATACTTAGCAACTTGCTATAGGGGCACTCTATACTATGCTTAGCAACTTGCTATAGGGGCACTCTATACTATACTTAGCAACTTGCTATAGGGGCACTCTATACTATACTTAGCAACTTGCTATAGGGGCACTCTATACTATACTTAGCAACTTGCTATAGGGGCACTCTATACTATAAGTAGCAACTTGCTATAGGGGCACTCTATACTATACTTAGCAACTTGCTATAGGGGCACTCTATACTATACTTAGCAACTTGCTATAGGGGCACTCTATACTATACTTAGCAACTTGCTATAGGGGCACTCTATACTATACTTAGCAACTTGCTATAGGGGCACTCTATACTATACTTAGCAACTTGCTATAGGGGCACTCTATACTATACTTAGCAACTTGCTATAGGGGCACTCTATACTATACTTAGTAACTTGCTATAGGGGCACTCTATACTATACTTAGCAACTTGCTATAGGGGCACTCTATACTATACTTAGCAACTTGCTATAGGGGCACTCTATACTATACTTAGCAACTTGCTATAGGAGCACTCTATACTATACTTAGCAACTTGCTATAGGGGCACTCTATACTATACTTAGCAACTTGCTATTGGGGCACTCTATACTATATTTTGCAGCTTGCTATTGGGGCATCCTGAAGGCGGGAGGAGCCAGAAACGTCGGTGGGGGGGGCCCAGAAGAGGAGAATCAGGTCGGCTCTGTGCAAAAAGATAACACAGAGCAGGTATGTATAACAGGTTTGTTGTTTAAAGACTCCATGCAGGGAAGATCAGCATCTGACCCCAGGGGAGATGGAAACTAATAGGCTGGAGGTAATATAAGGCATTATAATTACCGTATTTATGGGCGTATAACACGCACTATTTCCCCCTGAAAATAGGGGGCAAATTGTGTGTGCGTGTTATACGCCGAAATTGTACCTGGCTGCCTCAGAGGGGAAGGGATGGGGGGGAGCGAGGGCTGCCGCATTACACAGAGCCGGGATCTCCTGTGTACTCAGCGCTCACAGTCACACGCAGTCCCGCCTCCTGGACTGGCTCTTAGGATAGACGTCACATGTCCCGGCATTGGACCAGTGTTCTGTCTATCATAAGACCCGGCCAAGGAGGTGGGACTGCGTGTGACTGTGAGCGCTGAATACACAGGAGATCCCTCTGTGTAATTCGGCACAGATCAGGTTGCAATAATGGGCAATGGTGAGGCTGCATATGGGCACAGATCAGGCTGCAGTGATGGGAAATGGTGAGGCTGCATAGGGGTACACATTAGGCTGCAATGATGGGCACTGGTGAGGATGGGCACTGACCCTTATTTTGCTACAAAGTTCTTTATTTAAAATGTAATTTTTTTCCCCTGAAACTTCCCTAAAAAAATAAAGGTGCGTGTTATACGCCTGTGCGTGTTCTACGCCAATAAATACGGTACATTTAAAGTAAACTTTTACCAGTATTATGCATTATATGTAAAATAATCATATCCAATCTCAATTTTTAATACTACTTTAATATAAAAGATTTATATCTCCCTTCCATCCTTCAGCTTCATGTCTGACTACTAGTTAAGATGCCCATTTATCCTACGTCTGGGTGTATATATATATATATATATATATATATATATATATATATGATGTAGGTAATATATATTATATTATTACTTTCACTGTGTCACAGTATAAATGAACCCCTTATAGTAGTAATAATCTGCTCTTTTTGTACTATAAAGGGCAAATTATTATTTTTTTTTTTTTTAACCCCAGGTGATACAAAAAAAGCATGCTGCTGCTGCTACTAAACATCTTAGGCCTGTTTCACACCTGCTTTTTGCAGAAACGCACTACAGTTCATTTAATATGGTTTCTTATGGGACACATTCACATCTATGCTTTTTTTGGAAAGGGTCAGGGACTTTTTTTTACCACAAAATGGTGCTTTTTGTTTGCTTTTTTTGGTTCAATGGACTTCAACGGAGAAGCTGCAGAAAAACATGTAGTGCGTTTTCGACGCAATTTGCGATTTTTATTCTGCCCAACAACAAATAGGTAAAAAAAAAAAGCATAAAAAGTGCATAACGCAAATCACAGCAAAATCGCATGTACAAAAATGCAAAACGCACAGCAAAAAGCACTGCAGGAATTGATCAAAAGCAAACTGCATAGGTGTAAACTGAGCCTTATGCAGGCCATACACGTATCGATTTTCGGACAAGAATATTCATACGAAAAATCTTACATTAGAAAAGTACATTCGCTGAATGAAAGAATGTCGTTTGAAAATGTCACTTGCTTTTAATATTCAGTTTTAAAATAAATGTCATTTCTGAATAAAAATCACATACACTGTCTGAAAATTATTTTGACCAAGACATTTTTTAGTCTGCTTTTCCCGTCACTGTGGTCGAAAACAAAAATCAATTTGATCTATTACTGATTAGAAAATCTATCGAACGTTCTTAAAATGAACATTTTTTTGAAGGAAGACATTGTTTTTGTATGGCCAGCATAAGTGACAGCAGGCTCAGGGAGCTTTTATTGTTTCACTTTAAGCATTATTAAAATCACTACTACTGTAAAAACGATTGTTTTTAAAATAGTTAAGGGTTTAGGTCTGGAGACATGCTTGGCCAGTTCATCAACTTTACTCTCAGCTTCTTTAGCAAGGCAATGGTCGTTTTGGAGGTGTGTTTGAGGTCGTTATCATGTTGGAATACTGCCCTGCGGCCCAGTCTCTGTGTCGGCAGCACTCATGCAGCCCCAAACCATGACACACCCATCACCATGCTTGACTGTAGCGAACACACACTTGTCTTTGTAATCCTCACCTGGTTGCCGCCACACACGCTTGACACCATCTGAACCAAATAATTTTATCTTGGTCTCATCATACCACAGGACATGGTTCCAGTAATCCATGTCCTTAGTCTGCTTGTCTTGAGAAAACTGTTTGCGGGCTTGGTTGTGCATCATCTTTAGAAGAGGCTTCCTTCTGGGACGACAGCCATGCAGACCAATTTGATGCAGTGTGCGGCGTATGGTCTGAGCACTGACAGGCTGACCCCCCACCCCTTCAACCTCTGCAGCAATGTTGGCAGCACTCATACATCTATTTCCCAAAGACAACCTCTGGATATGATGCTGAGCATGTCCACTCAACTTCTTTGGTCGACCATGGTGAGGCCTGTTCTGAGTAGAACCTGTCCTGGTAGACCGCTGTATGGTCTTGGCCACCGTGCTGCAGCTCATTTTCATGGTCTTGGCAATCTTCTTATAGCCTAGGCCATCTTTATGTAGAGCAACAATTCTTTTTTTCAGATCCTCAGAGAGTTCTTTGCCATGAGGTGCCATGTTGAACTTCCAGTGACCAGTATGAGAGAGTGAGAGTGATAACACCAAATGTAACACACCTGCTCCCCATTCACATCCGAGACCTTGTAACACTAACGAGTCACATGACACCGGGGAGGGAAAATGGCTAATTGGGCCCAATTTTCACATTTTGACTTAGGAGTGTACTCACTTTTGTTGCCAGTGGTTTAGACATTAATGGCTGGGTGTTGAGTTATTTTGAGGGGACAGCAAATTGACACTGTTATACAAGCTGTACACTCACTACTTTACATTGTAGCAAAGAGTCATTTCTTCAGTGTTGTCACATGAAAAGATGTAATAAAAATATTTCCAAAAATGTGAGGGGTGCACTCACTTTTGTTAGATACTGTAGATATTTAAGAAAAAAATTTCTTTTTTTTTTTTAACCTCCCTGGCGGTATGATTCTTTTGAATTTTAGGTGCTGAAAGCGGTACCATTATTTTGCTTGTAATTCTTGAGAATGAGCAGCCCAAACCAACTATTTATATATGATTTCTTTTTACCGTGTGTTCTTCTTTATAACATCCCGGGTATGATAAAGTTTGAAACACAAAATCCTATAATATAAAAATAACACTTTTTTTTCAATAAATGATAGTAAATAACGTAATCAAAAACACTGACATTTTTTTTTTGTCAAACAAGGATGCAATATATATTTTTTTTTCCCAAAAAGGATGCAATATTACTCGTCATATTGCTTCAATAAACGTCCCGGGTGTGGAAAATTTTAAAACAGGGTACAGCGCAAAGTCCAACATCACAGTCTGGACAGTAGTACCGCGTTTCTTTTCTGATTTTCTGTCCGGTGTCGTCGTGCTTGGAACAGCACACCACACACATCCTTGTGGGTGCAGTCTTCTTCTCCGTTGGTGGAATGTGGTCCATAAAATGACGACCGGTCAGTCGTTCGGGGTTCACAACACCGGCAGCACGGCGTCTGGATCTACTTACTGTTGGTGTTTGGTGCCTGAGAAATATGAGCTCAGCAATTTTCCACACAAAGTCCGCATGGATCACAGGCCTGTCACTTTTCTTTTTTAGGAGAATGAAGGCATTCCACAAACACTGCTCCAGGAGGTGCCTGAATATTTTTTTATAATTTTTTTTTGTTGTTTCCACATTGCCGGATATAAAGTCATGGCCTGGTCAGCTCTGTCCACACCTCCCATGGTGTTGTTATAATCCAGGACCAGTTGCGGTTTCAGAACATCTTTTCCCCCTTTTGTATGTACCATGACAGTGGCGGTGTTATGGATGGTACTCATCAGGCAGACATCTTTTTTGTCACGCCATCTCAGTGCCAACATTTTTCCTTTCTGCCAGGCAACTAATTCTCCGGGCTTCAGCTTTTTGTTGGCAAATGTGGGGGGCATGTCACGCCGGTTCGCTCTGACGGTCCTATACGCATCTGTCTTGTGTTGTAGGAGGAACTCAAACAGTTCTGGGGACGTATAAAAATTGTCTGTGGTGACACAGTACCCCTGATCCAGCAGAGGCTCAATCAGCGTCAGAACAGAAGCAGTTGCCATCCCATAGCTGCTGAACCTTTGGTTGAACTTGGTTCCTCTCCCGGTATATAGGACCGAATTCCAAATATATCCAGAGCTGGATTCACATAGCATAAATGATTTTATTCCAAAGCGTGCTCGATTGGACGCAATATATTGTATCCAGCTGAGTCTCCCTTTATAGGCCATTAGACTTTCGTCTATACAAATGTCTCTTTCTGGGACATAGGACTCCTGGAAATTTTTCAAAATTAGTTAGTAAATGTCCCAGATCTTTTTGAGCTTCGGAGCTGGATGAGAAGTCTCATCAAAATCGTCATTATTGGTAAAGTGCAAATACCTCATAACGGTGCCAAAAAAAGGAGTGGCCAATAATTTGTTCGTGGTCCAATACCACTTCTGCAGGGGTTTCCCCACCACTCCCTGCAGAATAATTAGGCCCAGGAATTTCCAGATATCCGCACTGGTCTCGGGTTCCCACATCCTGCTCCTTGAAAACCGTCGATGCGCTGCGGCTTGTTGCTCCTGGTACCGATTGGTTTCCACAACAATTTTTTCAATAACCTCATCGGTCAAAAAAAGTTGCAGGTATGCCAAGGGGTTATCCTCCTCAACATCGACTTTGATACCAGGCGCTCCGGTAAACGGGAACCTTGGGGGCGCTACGTGCTCCATACTGCAGTCGATCACGCACCAAGTACGCACATCGCTTGGCACAGTCACAGCATCATCACTGAACTCACTTTCTGCGTCGGATGACGAACTTCCCCATGAATCGCTGTCACTCCACTCCCAGCAGGTCATATACCGCTTTTGATGTTGCGGCGCGCTTGTTTGAGGCCATGGTCGCTCTGCAATGATCCAGATACAATGTATAGGAAAAATGCAGGAAGTGCAATGGAGAAAGCACTGGGGGGCAATCAAAGGTCAATTTATTTTATTTAGGGAATGTAATCCAATAGGATTACAGTGTATCAGTGTGTTTTTTGTGTTATACTTTTTGAATTTGCCGCCAGTTCCACCCCCCTGCGGACATCACGTCGCAGGAGATGGAAGCCGGGGCTCACAGACGATCGGGAGGAAGCTTTGCCGCCGCATACCGCCCGCATACATCGCTGGATCCCAGGGACAAGGTAAGTAAAACCTCTACCAGGATCCGGCGATCTTCCTAGCGCTATCCCGAGTGTGGCTCGGGGTTACCGCTTTTGGCTCTAAAATCTAACCCCGAGTCACGCTCGGGAATACCGCTAGGAAGGTTAAACTTTAAATATTAACTAAATTATACACCTCACTTTTTTTAAGGTTATTATCCGATTAATCGATTAATTGTGTATGATGATTATGAAAATAATCATTAGTTGCAGCCCTAGCTTAGTTCACCTTTTCAACAAAAAATGTAAAGGTAAAGTAACTAACTACACCCTCCCCACTCCCCTGGTCCCCGCAGCCCTTCTCTCCTTCCTTACTTGTCTTCTGCTGCCCAAGCAGCCAATGCAGTGGTCTGGGTATCTGAAAACTGTAGGCTGTTTAGCATCACAGTGGTGAGTGGGCATTGATTAAGGCCAGCAGATGAAGGTGCTGACAAATGAGAATTGCTTTGAGCCATCCCGGCGTCCCCGAAAAGTAAGCGTGCAGAAACGTGCGACTCTCAAATGCTGGACCGCTACATCGGCTAGTGTCGGCAATCAAAGATATTCACCCAAAGAGGTGTTTGGGACTGAAGGTATAGGGAGGGTGTTGTAAGTTTGTTTGCCTTTTCATGTTCTGTTAAAGGAGGAATAACCCTTTAGAGCCGGTTCACACTGGGGCGACTTGTCAGGCGACCTGGTCGCCTGACAAGTCGTCGCGGGTCGCCTGCCATAGATTAGTACAGGACCCGTTCTAATAGGAGCGACACAAGTCGCTCCGACTTAGAAAAAGGGTCCTGAGCTACTTTGGGGCGACCTGGAGCGACCTGCATTGACTTCAATGATATGAAGTCCATGCATGCCGCTCCGACGTTGCGGTGCGAGCGTTGCACCTTGACTTCACAGGTCGCCCCGGGAAGTCGGATCGCCTGTATGTGAACGGGCTCTTAAGATATACTTTAACTTCACTTGCATTTCTTTGATAGCAATCACAGCTTCACCTTATTTTTTTAAATCAGTTTTGATTGAATTTTTTTATTTTTTTTATTTTAGTGTTTAACATGTAAAAGAACAATAAAGAAAATAAAAATAAACAAAATAGTACGTTCCATAAGATAATTAACAGAGTATACCAGTTCAGCTCCAAATGCCAATACACAAAACAAATACTAGCCGAAAGATCGTTCGAAAATCTGTCATTTGGTTCGATCGTTCGTTTTTCGTCCAGTTAATGGGCACAAATAGAAAATAGTTTTTAACTTTTCAGAGCCGAAAAATCGAAGGAACAGTTTTGAAAAAAATTTTTGAACAGTTTTTGAAAATCTGCCGACCGTACGACAAATTGAAAGGTTAATGTGTTTCTCGGCCGATCTGTTTGCACTAGGCATATGTGACAAACTGAACAAAAAACTGATTCGATTATGTCCATTGAACGATTTATCGTTCGAAATTCGGTCATTACATGATGGCACCATCATCTGCTCTCATGGCCGATTTTTCACTTTTTTGAAAATCAGTTTGTCCGATATTTCGGGTAGTGTATGGCAAGCTTAAGCATCGGGGGTAACATATACTCAGATATAATAGTCAAGGACATTGAGGCAGATTACACCATTTTCTGAATCTGAGAGAGGACAGCCGTGTAATGCCTGCGGTGATCGTTGTCCAGGACTGGCTTTGCATCGGTGGAGATATCTGGTGTGGAACCTGCTTCAATAAGAAGTTCTAGATACAAGCGCTTTCATCTTTGGAGTTTGAGTTACCTGCAAATGTTTTACTACCTTTTGTTTGGTAAGAGGCCAATTTACCTGGTGAAGGATAGCACTGAAATTTGGGTGTTTATGTGATTGCCGTTATTGATTTCTGGTAAGGAGTACCTATAGGTGTCTTTCTATATGGGATCTTCATTTCCTCTGGTTTTTTTTGTGTGCACGCCCATTTTTCCTGTTTTGCAAGCAGCGTATAAGATTGGTGGAGGTTTTACTTTTTTCACCATTTTGAGCACTATTCCTGTTTCAATCACTGGATAACCACATTGGTGTCAATAATCACATTGTACCAAATTTTGTTGGGTTTTACGCTATTGCGTTCTTTTCTTCATATTTTTTCATGACCCAACAATCACATTTCTATCACGAGCCTTCTGGTTCCTGTCTTCTATCAAGTGGATAAGAATTGGTTTAAAGAACCTGCATTAATTTTTCACCATTCTGGTAAGCATACATCCATGAGGAGCCTGATTTGAGAGCCACGGATTGCACCATTTACCATTTATGGACTTTATATGGACTTTATTTGTTCCATTCTAATTGTTTAGCGCGACTTGATTTATATTTTATTTCACTGGGGTGTGGTCACACTTGAAGTTGCAGCTTTTTTATAATTTTCCAATAGCGCGGTTATTATTTCTATCCCACATAATAGTCAAAGCGTAACTCTACTTTTGTTGAGAAAAAAACATTCCCTCTCTGGGTGATCCCTGTACAGTGAAAGGCTGTGGCAGCTGCAGGGCTTTAATGAGGAAAGCTGCTGGGTCTGCATTCCTTTAGACGTGTTCCTATTGGGAGTATCTCACCAAAAATTACATTTTTGCTGCAGGGGATTCCAGAAATCTGACTTGTATCTTAGTGTAGGCTTCTGGGAAAATTGGTGAGCCAATCATACAAGCAGGAAATGATGTTTCTGGGGTGTGGTCAGTATACATTCTGTGTACAGAACACCTCCAGGTAGCCATATTGCATTGCATTTTCAGAAAATTACAACAGCTGCAGATTGAAAAGGAAAGGTGATTTTGTAATAACATTCAATTACAATATGATTTGTGTTGCAATTGTATACGCTATATTGTTTTTTTTCTTTGTTTGCTATTTTTTTCCCCACGAAATTGGAGTTACCTTTTAAAAGTGCAATCTTACAATCCATATGTAAACTAATATTACCAATGACATTAATAATAGAGGTTCACTGCCAAAATAACTTTGGGCATCTCCAAAGCATATGTAGCCCTGCCCCCGAGGGAGTGGCTTGTTGCATGGGTATCCTCTTCACTTCTTGCTCCCTGAGCCTGCTCCAACCCATCTGACACTATTGGTTCGGTCATTGTGAATAATTGAGACCACAAGTATTGCAGTGAATAATCAATTTACTGCTTTTGACTTTTTATGCAAAAACAGGAATATGCCAACAGAATCAGAAATAAAACTGAGGTCGCTACAGGGATAGATCCTGAATTCCCAACCAAGGGTTTAAGCCTTTTAGTTCAGCACTCAGGATCCAGAACGCAGGCCACACATACATATACACAAGCAAATGTGTATGTATGCTAGAGGATTGCGTTCAGCAACAATAAACAATACTTTAACCAGGCTGATGTAATTAAAGAGTGACCACAGATAGGAGTGACTAACTTGGTAACTTGAATGCAAAGTAAGCAATATATCAATATTGGAACATCTATCAGAGTACACTCTGTGTACTAATGGGGCCCCTTTATGATGAATTGCAGAGTCTCCTGGAGAGTGAAGCCTCACTTGTCTTCACCGGCAAGGAATTCCCAACAATCCGAAGAAAGTATTTGTAATCCAATAAAGGTAGAGATGATGAACTGTATTCCCCAAAGCAATCAATAGTTGTACTCCACGGAGAAGCAAACGTAATAAATCCTAATGCGTCACAACAGGTTAACAGCCTTGTACTGGATAGAGGGCCTGAGGCCTGGTTCACCCACCCCGCACTATATATATATCTGCAGTGTCCAGTGGTTTAGCTGAATGTCAGTTTAGTTGTCCTGCCCTGATTCAGCCTATGTCTGTGTTCAACAGAGATATGGATACTGGATGTCTCTCACCCAAACCGGGAGCTCCGCTCTCCTCTGCTACCAGGCCCCGCTCCTCTCAGAGTCTCCGTCCATCTGTCAGCAACCTTCCGCTCACGCAACCAAGACTTCCTCCGCTCACTCACACAGCCGGCTTCACTCCGGTGTCCGCCACTAGGCCTCGGCCTAAGTTCCTGTGATCCGCAGCAGCTCTTCCCCTTCTTTCTAGCACGCTGTCCCCGAGGCAAGAGAGCGAAGTGGTGCCCCGCCCCCCTTTATATAGACACTCCCAGCAAGCTCCGCCCGTACTACATCTCCCATATTGCCAAAGTCACTGTCTTTACAGAACTTTAATAACAATAACAGTTTGAACAACACCAGCCATGCGACCCAGCTACACATATGTATCAGCATACCAGCATTGCTCATATACCTGGGGCAATTAGAAGATGGTGCAGGCCCCCACTGATGTAACTTCACCTTATTTACTAAATAAAGTGAATATCCAATTTTCAAAGTGAACAGCCTATATTCCTTTATTAAATTAACCCCATTCAGCCCCTGATGGTTACATCGTCCTCCGGTAGCTGACACTAGAGAGATATGATTCATGGCGCAGCGTTAGATTATTAATACAGCCTTGGTTCTGTGAAATGAAAAGCAGGAGGTCCATTATCGGAGGCTGGCATCTGCTTGTTTTAGTGAAAACATAGTGGCACTGTGTCTGTCACAAGCCTATTGCTGGAAGACTGCAGATGGCATGAGAGGCGAATTGTCTCTTGTCATGAGATCAATGTTTGCACTGTCACTTGCAGCCTTCTGTTTGTCTTCCCCGATGTCTTTCATTGACTCCCGCACACGCGCTCCCATTGTGTCGCCCATTTTATTTTCTAATGATCTTTGCTGCGAGTTCTTCTAATGTAATAATATCACACATATTAATTTGAAAAGCAATTTCATTTCCGCGTAAACCCGATCTCACATTGATCTGCAATTATACTCGCAGGACTTGTTTGTTTTTGGAAATATCACCGCTGAGTATAGAAGTTGAGAATTAAAATCTTCTAATACCTGGAGGCATTTATTTATTTCTAATAATAAACAGGAGGATGAGATGTTCTCAGGGAGTTTGATGGGAAACTATTGTCAAAACAAGCCTCAAACCCCTTCAGCAAATACAAAAAATATATATATTTCTTAAAGAAGAACTCCAGGCAAATACAAAAGGCACACATTAAAGCAGTTCTGTATTTTGTTTTTCAAATGCAAGCAATGTAAGCGGCTGTTTTTTACTTGGTATCATTCTCTTGCAGTCCTTGTACAGCAGAGCTTAGGCTGGAAAAGGGAGAAGCAGCACAAGGAACCAATCACCTGTGTTGTAGTGCAATCAAAATGCTGATAGGAAGAGAGAAAAGACTGAAAATTAGAAATGAGCTCATTAGTCTGCTTCTTCTTTTACTGTCTAATCACAGGCTGAGGGAGGAAGAGGATCTGTAAGAATTATTGATCTGCACCAAAGAAAAAACAGGTCCCCTACCCTGCCAGGTTTGTGCTGTGTAACCAAGCTTTGCAAATGTCATTACTAAATGAATAGATATGTAGCACTGCCCCCTAGAGGACTGCTGAGAATTACACTTTCAGGATTCCCCTGGGTTACCCTTAGCAACTGATAGCAGTTAATTAGCATTGAAAGTCTGCGGCTCAGTCAATAATCAATCCAGGGGATTTTGGTTTTTTTATTTAGAACTGGGATTGGAGAAGGGAATGAGTGGGACACTCCAACTAACTATGAACTATGCACAATCTTGAGGACAATTAGCTGTAGTGTGCGGCAAGGCCGCTGCTTCACCTTGCCACTGAAGTGAAGATAGATAATGTGTCCCCACTTCAATTACTCTTCAGGGTTCTAACTTGGCACCCTCTTTCTCCCTTGCTGAGTGCGCTGACACCCGTCCACCACTGGAGTGGTCCCCTTCCTGCAGACCCACGGCAAGCTTTCCGGTGCTCATGGACACTGTTTTTCCCAAGGTTGCTCTGCCTCCAACTCCACTAGTCAGCATACACTGGATCTCCTGGCTCAGCTCCACACTCCTGGCTCAGAAGGCCACCGCCTGTGACCACCATCCACTGCAGCAGAAGGAGAGACAAATGTCACCCTCCTTCTGGGACCTGGCTTCCCGCCCAAAGACACCCTGTCCCTTGTGCCCTTGGCTTTTAATAACATATCCCAGGATGCACCACTATTTGTGCCAACCCACTGGGATAGTTACCAAAGCCTGTGTGTCACTAGCTGGGTTTCCTCCACTGTTCAACAGGTTCCCCTATTGGATTCAGTGGGGACACTCCCTGAGACCAGATGAATCACACACGGACACATGCAACAGTCCTAACTAACAATCAGGGTGCTACAGATATAAAAATCATTGGCAGGTAAAAAAAACACCTATATACAGCATGTATTTCATCTATGTATTCAGTTGCTTGCCTGGAGCTCAGCTTCCAGAATGAATATGTTCTTTCACAGATTAAATATTAAGATTTCATTCTCTTTTTAATATTTCTGGTTTTAAGACACTTGAATTGGCCAGAAGTAGAAGAAAGACATTGCTGGAACTGGCAGGAGGAGCCTCAAGGAACAGAGGTATTACGAAACCGGAAGGACCCTAAAAGCCCCCATAGGAATCCCACCCTAGGCAAAAGAGAAGGATAGAGGCCAGAAGAAACTGTGATTCTCTCAGAAGGAACAGGACTGCGCTGGGATAAGGAATTAAAGGAGCCACATCCACCATAGGTCTAACGATACAGGCATATTGTTGACTTCACTGAGGTGAGCATTTAGGACACCTAGAAGTGTGATCACCGGAAAAAAAAAAAAAAAACCCAATCACGGAGATTAAAGGTGGAGGAAAATAACCAGCACTGCAAACTACCTTTTATATATGTTTTTTTAATTTTGTGATTGGACACTTTATACTCATATTTGATGAGAATTTTTGTTTTTCACTAATGCTGGAACACCACGTGTATATATACGGTTACAGGAGAAAGGCACTTGAACTGGTGGACACGGAACACAGTTATTTATATGATTATGCACAGATTCACTTTAAAGAATATAAGCACCTTCTTGTTTTATTTTGTGATTGTGACACTTGAGCACTTTATAGTATTTTACATTGAATTATACTAATGTGATGAATTCAAACTGATATTATCTGGCACATGTTTATGAAATCATAAGATACACACAGAAGCACCATATAGATTTATTTAATATATTTATTGAATTTTAAGAGATCTATTCAAACACCCTTGAAGCGCAGTACAGCCCCCCCCCCCCCCCCCCGCCCCATATATTTATCATTTTAAACTGTTTCTTCAGTATCAGTTACTGTACGTGCGGCATCAGGGGCGGCTTATGTCTCCAAGATAGCGCAGGAACCACACTCTTAGAGTAAAATATAAAGTGAAGGTTCTGGAGTGGCCATCTTAGTCTCCTGACCTCAATATCATTGAGCCACTCTGGGGGGATCTCAAATATGCAGTTCATGCAAGACAGCCCAAGAATTTACAGGAGCTGGAGGCTTTTTGTCAGGAAGAATGGGCAGCTTTACCATCTGAGAAAATAAAGAGCCTCATCCACAAATACCACAAAAGACTTCAAGCTGTCATTGATGTTATCCACTTCCGGACTGATCCCGTTGCTGCTACTGCAGCTAGGTGGCAGCCCTTGGTCTGGCGACGTAGACCTACGTTACTAGATTCCTCCCTCTCTCGGCGGCGTGCGCGCACCACTGGAGGCTCGCTCCTGCTGTGTTTAGACACAGGGGGAGTCGGGCCAGGGGAGGAGAGGCGGTGATCACCGCCGCTCTTCCCTGATTGTCGGGGAAAGACTGTGTAATTAAAGCGGGTGGATCTCCTCTGTGACAGGCAGGGACAGATCACAGGATTCAGCATAGCTGAACCTGCGATCTGTGTCTGTGTCACACAACCTCCTCCCCCCACACACGTCAGTAAGCATGAGGCACACATTTAACCCCTCGATCACCAACAGTGTTAGCCCCTTCCCTGCAAGTGTCATTATTAGTGCCGGTTCACACTTGTGCGATGCGGGAACGCTGCGAATATGCAGCGTGATCCCGCATCGCATCTGCACATCTGGCAGTTCACACTGCCATATGCAATACGCAGGGGGTGTCAATTAAATGTTAATGACACCCCCAGTTTGATCGCATATCACAGTGCGATCTGACAGTTCGCACAGAATCGGATGGCCCAAGTGTGAACCACTGTGCGATCCGATCCTGATGCGGCTAGAAAAAAAAGGGTCCTGCGCGTGTTTGGTGCGGATACAGTGCGCATTCAGCCATACAAAGTGTATGGCTGAATTCGCATCCGCACATGAGATCGCATGTAATGAAGGAGCAGTGCGCTCCGAATTACATGTGATCTCCGCAGCCGCAATAATGTGAACCGGCACTTACAGTAACAGTGCATATTTTTAGCACTGACTACTGTAGTAATGTCACTGGTCACCCCAAAAGTGTCAAAAATGTCAGTTAGGGGTCCGATCTGTCCGCCACAATGTCGCAGTCCCGCAATAAATCGCAGATCGCCGCCATTACTAGTAAAAAAGAAATAAACAGTAAAAATGACAAATCTTTCCCGTAGTTAGTAAACGTGATAACGTTTGCGCAAACCAATCAAAATATGCTTGATTAAAAAATGTAGCAAAATAAAAATTGGCCTAAAATGTTAAAAAAATTTGATTTGTAAATTTTTTAGGGAGAATGTTATATATCAGAATGTGAAAAATATTGTTTTTTTTTTCAAAATTGTCGCTCTTTTTTTCAAAATTTTAAAATCGTACAGGTGATCAAATACCACCAAAAGAAAGCTCTATTTGTGGGGGAAAAAAAAGGACATTAATTTGGGTACAGTGTCGCACGGCCGCGTAATTGAGTGTTAAAGTAACGCAGTGCCGAATCGCAAAATATGGCCTGGTCAGGAATGGGGTAAAATCTTCCGGTCTTAAAGTGGTTAAAAATACGCTCATTGAGAATTTTTTGTCAAGGACATGTAGCTAAATACATTTTGGCCTAAATATATGACAAAAATTTAATATATTGGATATTTTTTAACTGTCAAAGTAGAAAATGTTTTTGCAAAATGTTCACTCTTTTTTTTATTAATATCGTAAAAAAATTAAAAGAGCGGAGGTGATCAAATACCACCAAAAGAAAGCTCTGTTTGTGAGAAAAAAAGGATGAAAATTTTGTTTGGGTACAGCATTGCATGACAGCGCAATTGTCAGTTAAAGTCGCGCAGTGCCAAGTTGAAAAAAGTGGCCTGGTCATTAACCTCCCTGGCGGTATGATTCTTTTGGATTTTAGGTGCTGAAAGCGGTACCATTATTTTGCATGTAATTCTTGTGAATGAGCAGCACAAACCAACTGTATACATTTATTATATATATATATATATATGTATGTATACATATATTATGTATACATATATTATATATATAATGTATACAGTTGGTTTGGGCTGCTCATTCACAAGAATTACGTATATATATATATATATGTGTATATATATATATATATATATATATATATATATATATATATATATATATATATATATATATATATATACATATGTGTATATATATACATATATATATATATATATATATATATATATATATATATGTGTATATATATATATATATATATATATATATATATATATATATATATATATATACATATGTATGTATATATATATATATATATATATATATATATATATTTATATATATATATATATATATATATACGTGTATATATACATATATATATGTGTGTGTGTATATATATATACTGTGTATATATATATATATATATATTTACATAAAAAATACAGTAAAACTGCAGGAAAGGGCACTGGGGGGCAATGTAATATGATTTTTTTTTATTTTGAATGGTATCAGTGTGTTTGGTGTGTTTTACATTTGAATTTGCCGCTGGTTCCACCCCCCCCGGCGGACGTCACGTCGCCGGAGACGGAAGCCGGGGCTCGCAGACGATCGGGAGGAAGCTCCGCCGCCGCATACCGCCCGCATTCTTCACTGGATCCCGGAGAAAAGGTAAGTAAAACCTCTTCCAGGATCCAGCGATCTTCCTAGCGCTACCCCGAGTGTGGCTCGGGGTTACCGCTTTTGGCTCTAAAATCTAACCCAGAGTCACGCTCTGGAATACCGCTGGGAAGGTTAAGCAGGAAAATCCTTCAGTCTTAAAGTGGTTAAAGGGGGGCAATACACGGTATTAAGAACTGGGGTATGTAAACTTTTCATCAGGGCCATTTGGGTAGTTTCTGTTGTCATTACGATTTGAAAAGAGTAAACACAGTTGATTGATAATAAATGGCTTCAGCCAAACACTAACTATGAGTGAAAGAAAAGTGTTTGTGTTATCATTCATTTTCTCTGAAAAAAGGACAAGAAATCATAAATTCTGCCAGGGTATGTGAACTTTTAAGCATTCATACCCCTTGAAATTTTCCACATTTCTTCATGTTACAACCAAAAATGTAAATATATTTTATTGGAATTGTATGTGATAGCTCAATTTTAATGGGAAATGGTTTTCTAAATTTTTAAATATCTGAAAAGTGTAGCATGCATTTGTATTCAGCCCCCTTTACTCTGATACCCCAAACTAAAATCTAGCAGAACCAATTGCCTTCAGAAGTGTGCAATTTAATCTTAGTATAAATACAGCTGTTTTGTGAAGCCCCCAGGGGTTTGTTAGAGAACCTTAGTGAACAAAAAGCATCATGAAAGCCAAGGAACACACCAGACAGGTCAGTGGAACACACCATCCCCACCGTGAAACATGGTGGTGGCAGCATCATGCTGTGGGGATGCGTTTCTTCAGCAAGGACAGGGAAGCTGCACAGAGTTGATGGGAAGATGGATGGAGCCAAATACAGGGCAATCTTAGAAGAAAACCTCTTAGAGTCCGCAAAAGACTTGAGACTGGGGAGGAGGTTCACCTTCCAGCAGGACAACGACCCTAAACATACAGCAAAAGCTACAATGGAATGGTTTAGATCAGAGCATATTATTGTGTTAGAATGGCCCAGTCAAAGTCCAGACCTAAATCCAGTATAGTTGGATAAATTCTAAATTGCTGTTCACAGACGCTCTCCATCCAATCTGACAGAGCTTGAGCTATCTTGCAAAGAAGAATGGGCAAAGATTTCCCTCTCTAGATGTGCAAAGCTGGTAGAGACATCCCCAAAAAGTCTTGCAGCTGTAATTGCGAAAGGTTGTTCTACAAAGTATTGACTCAGGGGGGATGAATACAAATGCACACCACACTTTTCAAATATTTATTTGTAAAAAATGTTGAAACCATTTATCATTTTCCTTCCACTTCACAATTATTTGCCACTTTGTGTTAGTCTATCACATAAAATCTCAGCCTGTTGCAAGTTGATATAAACATAGATTTTAGGTGATTATTCTTGCAGATATAAAAATATATATTTAAAGCTGAACTCCACGCAGAGTGCTTTTGTAAATTGGTTCACTTTATATCACTACAAGGAGTATTGTGTTTGACCTGATTTGCAGTTCTTTGGACATAATGGATCCTCTGGAGATCCAGATTCAGCCCCTATGCTTGAGCAGTGCTGCGTTCAAATGCAAAACCCTCTAAAGGAAAAAGCTTGTACTTTCACAGACAAGAGAAGGACCTCACTTCAAAGACACCTTTATGTTATTGTAGTATTTGATGTTGTGTTTGCAAACTGAGACTTATGTTTTTATGAAGTTAAAGGTGTCTATGTATCAAGGTGTAGCAGTTAGTCACATTCAACTGGACTTGTTATGTAAAGTTGGAGATGTTTCGCTGTTCCTCTAGGCATATGCAAAACAAGAATATGCAAAACATTTTCAGCATGAAATAGTTCATTGATATGTGACTAACTTCTACTATTTATTGAATATAGGTATTTGTATAATGCTAACAATTGATGTAGCTTTGACATATTGTACATTCACATTAGTTCCTGCCCTCAAGGAGCTTACAATCTAAGATCCCTATCTCACATGCATACATACACATACGACAGCATGTCTTTCGAGTATGTGAGGAAACCAGAGAAATCAGATGAAACTTACACAAGCACAAGGAGAACATGTAAGCTCTGTACAGGTAGCATCCTGGTTGGGATTCAAACCAAGGGACCCAATGCTAAGGCAATAGTGCTAACTATCAAGCTACTGTGCTGCTAACAGTAGCCTACTACTCTTCAAAGCATTAACCACTTGCCAACTGCCGCCCAACTATATACGGCGGCAGTCAGCCCCTCACATGCAAAGTGACGTATGGGTAAGTCACTAGCCTGTGAGACTATAGGGAGCGAGGGCGCGCCGCCGGAGGCGTGCTCCCGCTCGCTCACGGACCCCCCTGCGCGAGTGAGCAGCAGACCCGATGTCCGCCGCTCACTCACGATCCTCCAGTACAGCGGGAGAAAGGCAGGCGGCTAATGTAAACAAAGCCGCCTGTCATTCTCCCCTGTGTAACAGCACAGATCATACTGTCCTGCTATGTAGGACCGTTGATCTGTGCTGTTACACACACAGCCACATCCAATCACAGTAAGAATCACGCCCCTAGGGACACACTTAACCCCTCCGTCTCAAATAAAGTTAACCCCTTCACTGCCAGTGTCATTTCTACAGTAACAGTGCATATGTATAGCGCTGATTACTGTAGTAATGTCACTGGTACCCCCAAAAGTGTCAAAAATTGTCAGTCAAGGGTCCGATCTGTCCGCCGCAATGTCGCAGTCCTGCAAAAAAAAATCGCAGATCGCCGCCATTACTCGTTAAAAAAAAAAACAATAAAAATGACAAAAATATTTCCCTTAGTAAACACAATAACTTTTGCGCAAACCAATCAAAATACGCTTTTTGCGATTTTTTTTACCAAACAAATGGTAAAAAAAAAAAATTGGCCTAAAATGTTAAAAAGTTTTGATTTTTACATTTTTTGGGGGGGGGGGATTTCATATAAAAAAATTTGTAAAATATTGTTATTTTTTCAAAATTGTTCGCTCTTTTTTTGTTTATAGCGCATGATCAAAAATTCACACAGGTGATCAAATACCACCACAAGAAAGCTCTGTTTGTGGGAAAAAAAGGACATCAATTTAATTTGGGTACAGCGTCGCACGACCGCGCAACTGTCCGTTAAATTTACGCAGTGCCGAATCGCAAAATAGGCCCTGGTCAGGAAGGGGGTAAAATCTTCCGGGGCTTAAGTGGTTAAAACATATTTGTTGACTGGACATGCAAAGTATAAAGACTTTTTTTTGTATAGCACCCTCCTAGTTAGGTTAGGTAAAATTAGTTTCTGTAACTCTCCTGTTATCAGTTGAGCAGTTTGTCATTTTTTTGGGCTGTTCTGTGTCTTACTGGTTGCAGATTTGACTGTTACGCCCTGCCTTCTGGAAAGTTGTGGAAAGTAGTGGACTAGAAGAGTCAAATGGGCAGCCTGAATATTTATATGATCCCAGACAATCCCTGGGGGGAAGTGCCCAGTAGGTGGTGGAAGAGTGCATAATAACCCTAAGATCTGAAGCAACAGAGTTCTTGTCCAGGAGGATAAGTTCCCAGCCTGAAGGGCTGCTGCCCTTTAAGTCAGCCCAGCCAAAATATCACCTGTGTTCACTGAGGTTCCAACTTCTGTTAAACTGGGGAACCTATTTGCTGGTGAATCACTGCAGCTATACAAGGGATTTTTCTGAAAATTAGGCTTGAGAACTCGCTAAGGAAAATCTGACAGTTATTAGAAGGTGACATCCAAGTATCCAGGGACACTGTGAGTACAGACCCATGTGCAGGATCCTGGGGACTGCTGCTGCTGCTACTCTTTGTGCACTGAGGTTAAAGCTTGCCTGGCCTGGGACATTGCATATGGTGTCTCAGTGCTGTCCATCTCCTGGGCTATTACTAAAGGGACTGGTCTAAAGAGTAGCTACAAAGTGAAGAGTGTCCTCTTATTACTGCTCAGTATTTCTTGATCATCCCACTGCTCCCTACACGCTATCCCAGTTATTCGGCAATAGCAACTTCTAGACTGTTCATTGAGCTAGAAAGAGTAAGAGACTGTTGCTGGCTGCTGCTTATTGGGAAAAGAACTTGGGTTAAAACAGCTGGCCCTTTTGGGGACTAGCGCTGCGCTTGTTTAAAGCCTAGGTAATGATTTGCAACTCCATTTTTTGCTAGTTTAAAACCATTGAGCTGCCTGCCATTTCATGTTTACCTGCACGGGGATGCATAGGTGTTCTGTGCATCCCCATGCAGGCAGTCCCATTAATGTCTATTGGGATGCAGTGGCTACATAGACACAACTACTGCTACCAATCTGATATTTGTGCAGATGTGGGTTCATGGCCCTAAATGCAGATAGACCCGCTACGTCTCAATGGACATTAGTGGAACTGCCTGCATGGGGATGCATGGAACATCAAGAGGCATATAGCTCATAGCAGCCCAGGAGATCAGTGTTTCTCAAACTTTTTTCAGTCAAAGCACCCTTTAAAATCATTGACAGACTTGAGGCGCCCCATTCTAAAATGTAAATTGTCTGATAGTTTTACAGAATGCAGCAACATCAATACAAGTAGGACACCCAACGTTAGAGGGGATTTTGTTTCTTCCAAAGCAAATACACTTTTGCAAACTGGTACTGACTAGTATTCCAATGTTTCTCTTCTCCCTCAGTTTTGAGACCCCAAAGCTGATAGGGAGGGTCCAACAAGGTTGATATGCAGGCAACTGACATTCTCCTTATCAACTTATGATGTCATTGGTCGTTAGGAGGTTGGCAGCTAGAAGGTTGTAATGGTGTACAATGAAAATTTGTGGCTTTGTGTAACTAAAAAGCAGCTTTCATCCACCCACCGGCTTGTATAGAATTTTGGAGCAAACTGTAGGCATTTTGCCAAGGCACCCCTGAAGAAACCTCAAAGCACCCCAGGGTGTCTGGGCACCCTGGTTGAAAAAGACTGAGCTAGATGAAGGATGTATTATAATGGTTACTAAATGAGCTTATGGTAAAAAAGGGTTGTGATGATATTCATAACTGAAGTTTACAACAAATCTGGGCTTCAACAGTCTTTGCATACAACATTTTAATTATAATACAGACAATGGAATCTGGACATGTATATTATTTTTCAGGACTTTGAGTTTGAGAACACATAATAATACAATATATTCCACAAGACTGAATTCATAGAATAAACATGCCTGTGCTGGCCTCACTTCTGGTCCCATTTTTATGGAATGTTCTTCTCTTTCCTGAACAGTTTATAGCTTGTTTCGTTCTGGTTTGCCTATAGCTCTATATTAGATGGCTTGTGGTGATGTCACCTTGTTTTTCTGTTATTGTTAAGAACATAATACGGTCATATTTTCTTTATCAGATAATCTACTCAATCCTGCCTTGCAACTTTTTCTAGGTAAGACTGTGTTATCTAGGAGGGGCACATTTGCTAGGAAATATTCTACTTGGTTATATTACAGTATGTTTGCATTAAAATAGATAAGAGAGCCGCTCTAGGCAACAAATGGAATCAGTGTGTCATTGTAAACTGTTAATGCTATCCAGAAATTATTTTAGTAAGACTGTAGAATTTACCTTATTCCATGTCCTCTGTAATCTGTTGCAGCCGAATTTTGCCCAATAAAATCTTGGCTGCTGGTCACTTAAAGTCAGAAGATTTTTTATCCTAATGCATTCCTTCTGTGTGTAGCAGCATCCCCTAATACTTACCTGAGCCCACTCTCTCTCCAGTGATACCCAGCCCCCAGAACTTTCCCTCCTGATTGGCTGAGACACAGCCGCAGCGCAATTGGCTCCCATGACTGTCAATGAAAGTTAGTTAGCCAATCAGGAGAAAGAAGTAGCTCAATGTTTGAATGGGCAGATGAAGCTGCAGCAGTTTGACTCGGGTGCCCCCATAGCAAGCTGCTTGCTGTGGGGGCACCCGATAAGAGGGAGGGGCCAGGAGCAGCAACGAGGGACCCAGCAAGGGGAGGATCCAGGCTGCCTTGTGCAAAACCAACTGCACAGAGGAGGTAAGTATAACACGTTTTTATTGAAAAAATAAATAAATAAAAACGAGACTTTACAATCACTTTTACTCTGTACTAGTGAACTGAGTGAAAAATACCTTTAAAGTGGAACTAAACCCTCCTATTCTATAAAGCCAAGGAAGCTGTCATATTAGCCTCTGTTTGATTCGCAGTTGCCTTGGTGCTGTACATGTCCTCTCTTATTATACCAGACAATTGATGGCTTGACAGTTCAGTTAAGAAGTAACATAGGCACATTAGTAACTGTAACAGTTATCATTTACCGCATGTCCTGAATGTAAATGTTTTGGGAAACAGGTAAATTGGTGGGTTTAGTTCCGCTTTTACTACACAGTAAATAATTTATGCCCAGGCCATGCCAAAGAAATGGGTAAGGCCTCAAATAGGTTACCCAACTGTGTGTGTGATCATATACTTAGGCCTCATGCCCGCAGCCTAAAAAACTCTGTGAGAGGCTGACAGTTGCTGCTGCTGGATGGAGCACTGGGTGGTACTAATATTTAGGGCAATATGCAATATCCAAGGAGGAATGCCAGGAACACAGTTTGTTGGATGTTACGCCTGTGCCTTCCACCAGCATTAAAATCCCGAAGTCACGTGCACTGAGGCTAAACATTCAGTGCGCCGTATTCTTCTGTAGTAGATGAGATGCTGCTCAGACCGACCCGATGCTTATACGATATGTAGACAGCGTGTGGCCTCAGCCAGTGCTGCTCCTGCCATGCCCCCTATTCCTTGCCTTATTATTCTGTTACTAATATAATTTATTGAAATTGTCTTAACTACATATTTTTCCACCACTGACTTATGACAACCTAGTTGTCTTTATATCCAATCTGTTTATCCTACATCAACTTTATAGGAATAAGGCTCCATGTACACGGGACGTTGTTAAAAGTCCCTTTGAATGCTGGAATTTTTAGGACGTTTGAAACGTCCGTTCGGTCGCGTTTGTACCCGCGTTTAGCGGGCGTTTGCGTTTAGAACCGTTCCTAGAGGTCAAAAAAATTATTCCCCTTTTAAATGGAAAAACGCAAACACTAAACGCGGGTCATCGCGTTCGGACGCGTTCAGACGCATTCGGACGCGTTTGTGCGTTTGAAACGCCGGGAAACACACGTTCGAACGCAAATAATTGCGTTCTAAAAACAGTCCCTGAACGCAACTGCCTGCAAATGACTGTAAACGACCTGGTGTACATGAACAGATACGATAAAATGTAGATGGGTTCAGGGGCTTCTGAAAAAAACGCCCAACTGCTCCTAAACGGCCATTTCCAGCGTCCCATGTACATGGAGCCTAAGGGTAACCTTGTGAATATAGATTTTATTTTTCACATAGTGAGGGACTTTTTCTTCTAGGATTTTCAAAACAACAAATAATCCCAACAATTTAGATAAACAGAAAAAAATAATGCAAACCCTGGTTTGGTATAATTCAGTCAGTCCTTGTGGGAAAGCTAAGATTTAGTTACGCTGGTTGTTGTCTCTTCAGCTCACATTTCTGCCATTTCGTTCATTAGATCTTCATTGATTTTCTTTCCTCTACATGTTGCTAGGGATGAGTGAAATTGAGATTTTAATTTCTCAGAAATTTTGGAAAAAAATAGGAGATTTTGATGACATTTTTCCATTTTGGTGAAATGCATTACAGATGGGGGAAAGGTGGTAGGGTGTATTTTAAATGGCCTTTAAATGGCTCCTCTCTTTTCACAAAGAGAAATGAATTGAATAGGAAAGAAAGTAAAAAAAAAATAAGAATTGAAATACACAAAAAAGGAAACAACAAAACAGGAATACAAAAAAACACCCAACACCCCCCCCCCCCCAAAAGAATCTCGCCTTAGTGACCCTCTC
Organism: Pelophylax lessonae; assembly: GCF_965119305.1. NCBI lineage: Eukaryota > Metazoa > Chordata > Amphibia > Anura > Ranidae > Pelophylax > Pelophylax lessonae. The sequence continues at coordinate 138,016,626 of NC_138770.1, forward strand.
CTGTCACAACTGGACTTGATTGTGGCAGAGTAACATTGTCACTCAGGATAAAAAGGCTGGTCATGCCTACGAGGGTGCATCCTATCCAGTTCCACCCTCCTTTCCTGGTGTCTGATTGCGGCACTTTAATTCCAGCAGCAAGGTGTGATGTCGGCAGATGATGAAGAGCACCACTGATATATTGATAAAGCCCTTGCAGGTCACACTTCATAAAAGATTATGGTCATGTGGCCACTATAAAAAAGGGAGGCAATTTTTATTTAGATTTATTTTAAAGAATATCCTTGACAGTGGAATTTTTAAAACATAATTTTATATATCTGCTTTAAGAGCAGAACCCTGACTTACTAATGGGTAATGCAGCTGACCAAATGAATATGTGTATTAAGAACAGTAAACCCAAAAGTCAATCATTTGGATGTTAAATCAAGCAAGGTGGAAGGGACCATTCAATCCAAGACCATTTTCTTTGCCTGGAACCATATGTTTGCTAATGCAAAGTACAGATCATTTGTTCTGCTCTACACAATGGTCGGTTGACAGGTTCATTTTAACAGGTGAAATTACCTTTCATTTTCCAGGGCTGCATGTGAATAACCCTACAGAAAGAATGCTAATTGAATATTTTCCTTTTACAAAAGCACAAGAGTTCCAATTAACCATGAATGCCATATTCTTCTTCACCAATGAACAACAAAGGCATCACTTCAGACCTATATTTCATTAATGAGCCCACATCTGCAGCTCGACGTATAAAAATAAAAAGTTATATTATGATACCTACACAGCCTGATGGATGTGGCTGAATTTATATGTTTCATAAATAAACCAATTTGCGAATAGAGAACTTTACCATTATGTTTTCCTTAAAGCCCTCCGGCAACAACAGAGAAAAAAATAAATAAAACGGTATTTGAGTTAGTTTAATCCAGAAATTTTATTTCTCAAAAAAAAAAATAGTTCACAATAAACAGAAAATGCAAGAACAGCGAAAACAAGTACAAAATGATATAAAATGCAGTGAGCAACAAAATGTATTTTTATAAGAATTAGCTTGACATGGAAAAATATGTAATTCTTTCTTATAATAGCGGAGATAGTCTTTGAGGTTATAGGCTGCTCAGCGATGCAATAAAATCAATCTTATGCTTTAAGATGGAACACAATGCAGGATAGCGGAACATGTTGTCTCTTTGTGACTGGGTACCGTGTTAAAACTCATTTCATAATTTGCTCATTTTCTCCCTTTCTCCACAGTTAGTTCTGGTAATATATAAATATATATTTTTTACAGTATGCTGGTAAATCTACAGGCTAGAGTCACATATGGAGGCCCCAGAAACCATCAGGAAGAGCTGCAGATGTCACAGTTGTCATTAACCTTACCATCTCTATTCATGAAGAACAGGTGCATTTGGGTTTCAATTTTGAAAGCAACATTATAAAATAGTAACAGAAAAGATAACATTAAGATTTTGGGGGCAAAGTCCATCTATATTGATCCCTGCCTTATTGTCCTTAGCCATAATATCACCATGTATCCAAAAGATAGCTGTTGGCTTTCAGAAAAAAAAAAAAATATATATATATATATATACTGTGCGTGTGTGTATATCTATACATGTACATATACATATGTATACAACATGTATGTATATATATACACACAGTATCTCACAAAAGTGAGTACACCCTTCACATTTTTTGTAAATAGGTTATTATAACTTTTCATGTGACAACCTCAAAATGACCCAACACAGACAATAATGTCTAAACCTTTGGCAACAAAAGTGAGTACACTCTAAGTGAAAATGTCCAAATTGGAAGTAACCAGAGCTCCTCTCCCTCCTAAAACTGACTATTGAATTTGACATGCAGGTTTTTTTCATTCATTGTTGGAACGATAGTTTACATTAAACTGCCTGGAAGCTAGGCCATCCACGTCATTACCTTTACCCCTTGTTAAGAAGTGTGCTAGGCACACGCATTGTTTTTATAGCTATTCATTGCATTGCATTACTGTATTATGGTTTGTTTTTTATACTGTTTTTTTTTTTTATCTAATACCTGTAGACAGGGCTGCTGTTAGAAATCGCGGGGCCCCGTACAGACTAACTGGCAGCCCCCCCCCCCCCCCAAGAAAAGATATATTTAGCTAAAATTACAACAAAATCACTATTAGCAGACACAAATATAACATAACTCGCATAATTCCTGCTAAATCTAAAAAAAAAAAAAAAACTATGTTAAATAAAAAAGAAGATGAGATGAGAAAAATATACAGGCTGGGCAGTTGGAGCTCAGTGATCAGAGAGACAGAGAGAGAGAAACAAAGTTACAATTTACAAATAAACTCCTGAGCAGAGATAAGTGCTGGGAGGGGGGCCCACACAAGGGAGGGGGATTAGTGAGGGACGACTGTCTCTTTCTCAACAGATAAAAGCTGACAGCAGGGAGAGGGACAGATCAGATTCAGGTGCTGGAGGAAGATTTCTGTATTTTTTGTCCATCACTAATTCTCCTCTCTGTGTGGGCCCCCCTGTGTGCTGGGGCCCCCTACAAGAGGGCTGGTGGTCCCCCCCTATCAGCGGCCCTGCCTGTAGCTCTATACAGAAAGGTACTGCAATATATCCGCTATTCTATGAATTTAAGACTCTCTGAGCCTCGTTAGTATCGCCCACACTTGATCAAGATGCTACTCAATCGGACCACCATCAATGTGAAGGGTCTGAATAGCCCCTTTAAATACACTAGACCCTGGAGGGAAGCAATTTCCCAGAAAACTGATATACTTTGCGTCCAAGAAATGCACTTTGCAAATACTAAAGCTCCCACATGCCACCACAAACTGTTCCCCCACCGATTCTTTGCAAATGCACCTAATAAGACCAAAGGCATCATGATTGCCATCCGCTCCTCGGTAGCATTCCAACTCCATCATACAGAAACTGACCCAAAGGGCAGATACCTAATTCTTTCGGCCATCTTTAATATTGCCCCCTTAGTAATAGTCAATATCTACGCCCCTAATACAAAACACAAAAAAATCTTCAAATCAGTCATGTCCAAATTGCAACCTTTCCCAAAAGAACAAATTATTTTGTGTGGGGACTTTAACAACATTCCTGATGTCTCTTTAGATTCCTCTAGCCCTCTCAGGAAACGATCCACTGCTCTATCCTCCTTGATCCACGCTGAAGACTTTTATGACCCCTGGCGATGCTTGCATAGCTCAGAAAGGGACTTCATGTTTTTTTCAGCTGTCCAAAAGTCCTATTCCAGGATTGAACTTTTCCTGGTACATAAAGATATCCTGAAAGCCATACCACAGGAAACTATAGGGCTTATTACCTGGTTGGATCATGTGCCTGCCACTATCACACTTGATTATGGTACAAGAATCAATCGCAACTCAATATGATGTTTGAAAACAGCTGTCCTATCTAACCTAAAGTTCCAGGAATGGGTCAAACAGGAAATCGAGACGTACTTCTCCCTCTTAGAACAAATTAGACAACTAGAACATACTAACAAACAAAGGCCAGATGAAGCGTGCACAGACTGAGGGAGGAACTCCGCACCTTCTTACATTCTATATTTGACCATCACAGCAAAAAACTCCAGCTCATTTAGTATACGCAAGGTAACAAACCTGAAGCACACTTGGCAAGGCAAGTTAAACGCAAAGCGACGTTAGCCAGGATCCTCTTTATGTATAATAACCAGGGCCATAAAGTGTGCAATCCCAAGGACATTGCAGAATGTTTTAGGGAGTTCAACTGCAAATTATACAATCTTAACACGTCTTGCACTGAATCCTCCTCTGATTTATACCAGATTAATTGTTTTCTAGAAACATTACGCCTAACCTCTCTTACGCATACCCAACTCACGGTGCTAAATGAACCCTTTTCTGAAAAAGAGATTATAAATGCGATCCATGACCTCAGACTTCATAAAGCTCCAGGGCCAGATGGCTTCAGTAACGAGTACTACAAAACCTACCCTGAACTCCTAAGCCCCCATCTCTGTAATGCATATTCGTAATTTGCCCAGTCGAGTCACATTCCCAAGGAGTCCCTTGAAGCCATACTCGTCACGATCCCTAAGCCAGGCAAATCCCATGCAGTGACATCAAAATTTACGTGAAAATACTTGCTACCCGCCTTTCCCTCCACATTTAATACTTAGTCCATCCAGACCAGGTTGGATTCGTACTTCATAGACAAGCTCGGGGTGGCACCAGGAGATTCATTAATCTCATACAGTGGGTGGAGCATCATCAAGCGCCTTCTCTGTTTCTATCCCTGGCGCAGAGCAGGGATAGAGTACATTGAGTTCTACCTTACAGCAGTTTTGAAAAAGTTTGGCTTTCAGGGTACCTTTGCTACAGTTATTATGAGCTTATATACCTCCCCCTCAGCTAGAGTCCAATCAAGTGGCATTATTTCATAGCCTTTCTACATCACTAATGGTACCAGACAAGGGTGCCCGCTTTTGCCACTAATCTTTGCACTAGTGATGGAACCATTGGCGGAATCAATAAGATCACAAACCCTTATAGATGGCATCCAAATTGGTCACATCTCCCATAAGATAGGCTTGTATGCGGATGATGTAATAGTGGCCCTTACAAACCGGCCCAATCCCTTCCAGCCCTCACTGACCTTCTTACACAATTTGGGCAAATCTCTCTCTACAATGTTAATATATAAAAATTATCCATGCTAGGAGTCTGCTTAAACACACATCTGAAACAGCAAATAACTGGCTTATTCTGCTTCCCTTGGGCCCCATCTTCCTCTCTAACATATTTTGGAATCCAACTAGTAACCCCCACTGCAAATTTGGTTAGAATCAATCTGGACAGAGTGTCTAAAAAGTTACAAGACATATCCCAGCATTTGCGCTTATAAAAGCATCTTTGACTGGGAAAATCGCTCTGGTCAATATGTTCCTCATGCCCCATATCCTCTACCTATTTTGCTCTATTCCCTTCACATTCCTGCAAAACCAACTCTTCAGTCTCCAAGGCATACTCAATGCATTTATTTGGAATGGAAAACACCCAAGGGTTCATCGTTCAATTCTACATGCCCCTGGGGGTGAGGCGGGTTTGGGTGCCCCAGAGGTCAAACGATACTATAAAGCAATCGTACTAGATCAATTTAAAAGGTGGTGGGTCCCCTCTCAACAACATCTATGGCTGCAAATTGAAGAAACTGCAATGGGTTTCTGACCCAAGCAAATATTGGTAGCCCTTTGGCTACATCATACCCCGCCGCATTCTTATCTCAGTACTATCACTGCGGCCACTAAAGTCTAGAGTTCGGTGCTAAGCACGTCCCAGGGGATACCCAAAAACATTCTAGCATTGTTTCCCTTAGAAGCTCTCAATCTATTGTGCAGGGACCTCGGGATCAATTCATTGGCTGATGCCGGCCTAAAAACCATAGGAGACATATTCAAGGATGGGCGACTTTTCCCTTTTTACACGTTACAAAACAACGCTAAGACACGCCACACTCCTAGCAAAGTCAGATAGATTAGTCACCTTATACACATTGATTCTTATGGTGCATCACGCCAGTGGCGACCCTTATATGATATGTCAGTTATTATGTTCGGAACCGTATTTACCTGTCATTTGAATATTGCTCCCTACATTACTTCACTCATTGTCATCATGGTATTATCTTAAATCAACCTTTAATATATTGCAACATTATAACATTGATATTCTCAAAAAAGAAAATCTAAAGTAAAAAAAAAAAAAAACTGAACACTGATCCATGCCTTCCACTAGTAAGTAAAAGCATCTCCCCCACTACACTGAAAGTCAGCCAGGCACACAGTCAATCCTCTGATTGCTCTAGATGTTTAACCCCTTCCCAGTCAGTATCATTAGTATAGTGACGGTGCATTTTTTTTAGCACTGATCACTGTAATAATGTCACTGGTCCTCAAAAAAGTGTCAGGTGTCTGATTTGTCCGCCGCAATATTGCAGTCCCACTAAAGGTTGCTAATCTCTGCCATTACCAATTTATATACGCTTAATGGGATTTTTTTTACCAAAATAATGTAGCAGAATAGATATTGGGCTATTCTAGATATTTTTTTTTTCTAAATTGGTGGTCGTTTTTTATTGTTTATAGGGCAAAAAATACAAAATGCAGAGATGATCAAATACCACTCAAAAAAAGCTCTATTTGTGGGGAAAAAAGGGACATACATTTTATTTGGGTACAGTGTCGCACGATCGCGCAACTGTCACTTAAAGTAACGCAGTGCCGTATCGCAAAAAATGGCCTGGTCCGGACAAGTGTGGCTGTGATTGGGGAACCTTCACGATAATTTGTCTATACCCTTTTAACCACTTGCCACCCAAGCCAATTCTGGCATTTCTCTCCTACATTTAAAAATCATGTTTTGCTAGAAAATTTCTCAGAACCCGCAAACATTATATATATTTTTCATCAAAGACCCTAGAGAATAAAATGATGGTCGTTGCAATTTTTAATATCACACAGTCATTGTGCAGCAATTTTTAAAATGCAATTTAAATAAAAAAAAAAAAACATACAATATTTACCCCAATTTTTTTGTATAGTGTGAAAGAAGATGTTACGCCAAGTAAATAGATATCTCACATGTCACACTTTAAAATTGCACAGATGGATCCCCAAATCATCACTGACTGTAGAAACTTCACACTGGACCTCATGCAACTTGGATTCTGTGCCTCTCCACTCTTCCTCCAGACTCTGGGACTTTGATTTGCAAATTAAATGCACAATTTTCCACAGTCAGTGATGATTTGGGGAGCTATGTCATCTGGTGCTGGTCCACTGTGTTTTTTCAAGTCCAAAGTCAGCACAGCCCTCTAATAGGAAATTCAAGAGCACTTCATTCTTCCCTCTGCAGCTTTATGGAGATGCTGATTTCATTGTCCAGCAAGGACTTGGCATCTTCCACTTCCCACAAGCTGACATACCTGTACACCGGCTTGAAGAAGAGTGTTTGTACCGGGGTGATGCCTGCAGCTAGAGGCACACCCTGGTAAGGTTTTTAGAGCCGCCAGTCAGCTTTTCGGAGAAAACAACTGATTTAGCTCGGCAGCCGCTCAGCTGTTATCCCAGCGAGCGGGAGGGGACGTCACCCCTCCCGCCACCTTCTGCCACTCTGCCCGGGTCTCCCGTCCCACCAAGCGCCGATTTAAAAAAGTGACAGTATTCAAAAATGCAGATTTCACAGTTTTGAATACTTTGAAGTGCAGTGGAGGGGTCTTGGGTGTTTTAGTGATCAGATTTTTTTTTTTTTTTAAAGCAGTGTTATAAATAAAATAAATAGGAAAAAAACATTTTTTTAAAGCACCCCCGTAGCTGTGAGCTCGCACACCAAAGAAAACGCATATATAAGTTGCGCCCGCAATCATAAACGGTGTACAAATCACTCATGTGAGGTATCACCATGATCGCCAGAGCGAAAGGAATAATTCTAGTAAAAGACTCCCTCTGCAACTCTAAACTGGTAACTGTTAAAACTTTTTAAAACGTCACGTATGGAGATTTTTAGTACCGTAGTTTGTCGTCATTCCACGAGTTTGCGCAATTTTAAACCGTAACATGTTAGGTATCTATTTACTCAGTGTGACATACTCTTTCACAATATACAAAAAATTGGGCTAACTTTACTGCTTAGTTTTTTTTTAATTCAGTGAATTTTTTTTTTCCAAAAGAATTGCGTTTGAAAGACCGCTGCGCAAATAATGTGTGACAAAAAAATATTGCAATGATCGCCATTTTATTCTCCAGAGTCTTTGCTAAAAAATATGTATAATGTTTGGGGTTTCTAAGTAATTTTCTAGCAAAAAATAATGATTTTAACTTGTAAACAACATGTGTCAGAAATAGGCCTGGTCCTAAAGTGGTTAATGATCATGATAGTATCACTGTGCTTGATTGCCTAGCAAACTCACCTGACCTAAACCCCATAGAGAATCTGTGGGGTATTGTCAAGAGGAAGATGAGACACCAGACCCAACAATGCAGATGAGCTGAAAGCCGCTATCAAAGCAACCTGGGCTTCCATAACACCTAAGCAGTGCCACAGGCTGATCGCCTCCATGCCACGCTGCATTGATGCAGTAATTCATGCAAAAGGAGCCCCGACCAAGTATTGAGTGCATACTATACGGTACATGGACTTACTTTTCAGTAAGCCAACATTTCTGTATTGAAAGTCCTTTTTCTATTGGTCTTATATAATATTCTAATTTTCTGAGATACTGAATTTTGGGTTTTCACTATCTGTAAGCCATAATCATCAAAATTAAAAGAAAGAAATGCTTGAAATGTATCACTCTGTGTGTAACGCATCTATATAAAATGTACGAGTTTCACTTTTTGAATTGAATTACTGAAATAAATCAACTTTTTGATGATATTCTAATTTTATGAGATGCACCTATACATCATGTGGATGGTCGGGGGCATATGTGTCGCTTACCTGGGGGAAGAGATGGCGCCAGGATACAGTATAGAAAAAAGGCAAGCCAGCGGAGGCAGTATAATGCTTTGTCTAGTGGAGTCCATGCTTTGATGGATTTTGGCGGGACCTCCTCAATATTAGGTGGGTGGTGATCATAATGTTATGGCTGATCGGAGTAGATTAAGCACAATTTGCAGGATTTTTAGGATACCATATGTAATATACTAACCCACAGATTGAATAAAATGCACAAATTTTTTGCATAGAATGCATCTTAAAAAGGTCAACACATTTGTTCGATCATACAACCTCCTTGTGTATAAAAAAACAAAACCTCCTAGTATAAAGATCACACCATGTTATATTCATTCTAAATAATAAATATATGGATTATTTTTGATAAGATGTGTCTGCATGCTACATTGGTGTTTTAAAAGTCCAGAAGCGTGTACCTAATCTATGCCTAGTAATTTGGGATGTTTGGTACCTGGATGCATATTGATTTTCACATTACATAATTACATAGTCGGTAAGGTTGCAAAAAGACACCCGTCCATCTAGTTTAACCTGTGGTGTGTGTACATGTGTTTATGTCAATTGTCTTTATATTTTTAATTTGCTGAAGTTGCAACATATACATTTTTTTTTCTTTGGTCTAGTTACGCTTCAATATCCAGATTATTCAGTAAGACAATGAACAACAAACAAAATTCAGTTGTATAGAACTATGGATTTTCTATTTTGTAGTTACACAAGTAGGCTAAATGAGATACATGTCCATGAAGTGCCCCCATTTCACTGCTTTGGTTTCAGTAAATTGATATCATGGTTAGATATCGGTATAAAATGACATTTATGTAGCTGACGTGTACAATAAGTAGAATCGTGCTTTTCTGGAATTTCTGCCAGGGATTTCAATAGAAATCCTCCCTGTATTTGTTCTAAACTTTCACAGGTGTGGTTTGCTAAAGGCAAAACTGTCATATGAACTCACCTGATGCAGGTGTATTGTTTCCTAATTAAACAGCCTGAATTTATATGGTATTTACCAAGGTGACAAAACACACACCATTCCAAATAGCAGTTTTTTTTAGTTTGTTTTTTTGGCTGTGAGTGCAGTCTTAGGAAGCATAATGAACAGTGGCGAAGTGTGTGGTGTCAATGTCCGGGGCAAGGCAAGTATTTTGTGCCCCCTAACCCGTGGACTTTTAATTACCCCCACCCTGATCACACCTCTGGATACAGCCCCACACTCTGATCACACCCCCCAGATACCCCCACCCTGATCACACTGCCTAGATATCCCCTTTCTGATCACCCCCCCACTCTGATCACACTCTCCAAATACCCCCACCCTGATCACACTGCCCAGATTTCCCCACACTGATCACACCCCCCAGATACCCCCACCCTGATCACACTGCCTAGATGTCCCCTTTCTGATCACATCCCCCAGATACCACCCCCCCCCACTCTGATCACACTCTCCAAATACCCCCACCCAGATCACACTGCTCAGATTTCCCCACACTGATCACACCCCCCAGATACCCCCACCCTGATCCCACTGCCTAGATGTCCCCTTTCTGATCACACCCCCCAGATACCACGCCCCCACTCTGATCACACTCTCCAAATACCCCCACCCTGATCACACTGCCCAGATTTCCCCACACTGATCACACCCCCCAGATACCCCCACCCTGGTCACACTGCCTAGATGTCCCCACTCTGATTAGCCCCCCCCCCCAGATACCACCCCCCACTCTGATCACACTGCCCAGATACCACCCCCCCACTCTGATCACACCCCGGCCCCCAGATACCACCTCCCCACTCTGATCACACCCCCCAAATACCCCCACCCTCATCACACTGCCAAGATTCCCCCCACACTGATCACACCCCCCAGATACCACCCCCACTCTGATCACACCCCCCAGATACCACCCCCCCCCCCCCACTCTGATCACAGTGCCCAGATTCACCCACACTGATCACACCCCCCAGATATTCCCCACCCTGATAACACTGCCTAGATGCCCCCACTCTGATCACACCCCCAGATACCACCCCTCCCCCACACTCTGATCACACTGCCCAGATACCACCCCCTACTCTGGCCACACTCCCCAGATACCACCCCCCCATTCTGATCACCCCCCCCCCCAAATACCCCCACCCTGATCACTCTGCCCAGATTATCCCACACTGATCACACCCCCTAGATACCCCCCTGGTCTGACCACACCCCCCAGATACCCCCCTTCCCCACCACACACACTATCCCCCCACATCTTACCGGCCTTACAGCACCAGGGACAGGAGGGTTAGCTGTGTCCTGTGCAGGCAGGAGAATATATCCAGCAGGATGTTCGGTGGTGGCCGCAGCTGCAGCAACCAGTGGGGAGCCACCTCCTCCTCCGCCCGCACAGTGTGGCCCTCACTGGCTGCACACACTCGTGATCTGCCCACCGCTCTGCCCTCCTCTACATGCTTGGACATGTACTCCCTGCTTTCATAGTGACAGCAGCTAAACAGCAGGTAAACTAAAACTTCCACACTGCATCCTCTCTCCTATCAGGGACAGTATGGAGGTTTTAGTTTGCCTGCTGGGGGGACAGGTATTTTAAAAATCCAAATCCCCAGCAAATGGCAATGCAATGCTATAGTGTGAACAGGGCACATAGAAAACAGCAAGAAATATGCACTCACCAACTAGAAACTCATTTACAACCTCCAGTACTGTGTGTTTTCATCATCACAGCTCTTAGGTGTTTGGCATACTTTTGATGCTTTCTTAGATATTAGCCCTTTTTTATGATATTGTTACATAAATTTATAATGGTGTATCTTGGCACCGTATGACCAATTACAATTACAACAAAGCTAAAAATTAAAGAAATATGGACTGAAAATTAAAATGCATAGCTTGCATTATAAAGAGTCTGTGTTAAGGCCAAATATTTGTGTAAAAATCCTAAAATAGAAGCTGGTCAGGTGGAATCTGCATTTTGTGACATACAATTGAGCCTAAACCAGTTCAGTTTTACTTCCCCAGAACCAGTATGGACCTTAGAAATCAGAGAATGGCAGCTTTCATCTTTGGTTTCTCTCACGGGTATTTCACTTTGTGATCTTAATGGATAACTTTACTTCAGTAAAACAAGCTTAGGCATAAGGATGACATTAGTACCATATATGGTAAATGACATTGCCAAAGATACCCTGACCCTTTTAGCTGCTAGTTCCGAGAATTATCATCTGCTGCAAACTACGGGATTGGACGCTTCGTTGGTTATTTTTTCAGTGAGTGTCGTTCATCGTTATTGACTAGAATCTGCCTCACTGTACATGATTGACAATGGATTTACATTGGATGTGTCTAAAAGTGCCAGTGTGTTCATTTACTGTTTACTTTTTGTTTGTGAATAAGTAGGGATACTCCTTAACATAGAGGGAACCCTGTATCTGGGGGCCCCTTTATTTTTAAAGGTGGTTTTAGGATTCCGAAACCCCCCAGCCCAAAGACCTCCACAACTACTAGGCCATGGGGCCATGTGGCCTGGTATGTTTTTGGGGAGGAGGGGGGGGGGGGGTACATGCTTATGTTCCCCTTTTTGAGGACTGTCAAGCAGTATGCTTGGGTAAGACTCTGGTATAGATTTTAGTAGGGGAAATGCACGCTTTTGTTTTCTTGTTTTTTGCATGTTTTTTTTTTTCCTTGACATCCCCACCAGGCTTGAATCAAGTAACAAGGGATGAGATATGGGTTTGAATTTTCAGGTAAAACCCCATGCCAATTTTTTTTTTTTTTTCATGGAGTCCCTCTTGACATCTCAACTAGACCCTAATCAAAGATAAGGGTCTGATATGTATTTTTAGGGGGAACCCTGTGCCATTTTATTTGTGTGGTGTCCCCCATTAATATCTATATAAAACCCTCATCTAGGATAAGGGTTGGGTATAGATGACGGGAATCCCTGGCCATTTTTACAAACAGAAATAAATAAATAGCTGAAGTTGCCATTTACTGGCAAATCATTTGGCATATTTTGTCAGTTCTGCTGCAGTAGGTTGTATACATCGTACAGATGTGCAACTTCACAGGCAGGATAAGGGCATCTCCCAGGCCTGTTGTTTAAGGGAATTTTTTATTTTTTATGTTTCACTTTAAACCACTTTACCACCGGAGGATTTTCCTGCTTTACGTCCAGGCCACTTTTTGCAACTTGGCACTGCGCAAATTTAACTGACAATTGCGCGGTCATGCAACACCTTACCCAAACTAAATTTATGTCCTTTTTTTTCCCACATACAGAGCTTCCTTTTGGTGGTATTTGATCACCTCTGCGGTTTTCATTTTTTGCGATATTAATTAAAAAAGAGCAAAATTTTTGCGAAAAAATTGACATTTTCTACTTTGACAGTTAAAAAAATATCCAATATATTACATTTTTGTCATATATTTAGGTCAAAATGTATTTAGCTACATGTCTTTGACAAAAAAATTCTCAATGAGCGTATTTTTAACCGCTTTAAGACCGGAAGATTTTACCCCATTCCTGACCAGGCTATATTTTGCGATTCGGCACTGCGTTACTTTAACGGACAATTGTGCAGTCGTGCGACACTGTATTCAAATTCAATTTATGTCCTTTTTCCCCCACAAATAGAGCTTTCTTTTGGTGGTATTTGATCACCTGTGCGATTTTTCATTTTTGAAAAAAAGAGCGACAATTTAAAAAATATATATATTTTTTTTACATTCTGATATGCAGTGCCTTGCGAAAGTATTCGGCCCCCTTGAACTTTGCGACCTTTTGCCACATTTCAGGCTTCAAACATAAAGATATAAAACTGTAATTTTTTGTGAAGAATCAACAACAAGTGGGACACAATCATGAAGTGGAACGCAATTTATTGGATATTTCATACTTTGTTAACAAATAAAAAACTGAAAAATTAGGCGTGCAAAATTATTCAGCCCCTTTACTTTCAGTGCAGCAAACTCTCCAGAAGTTCAGTGAGGATCTCTGAATGATCCAATGTTGACCTAAATGACTAATGATGATAAATAGAATCCACCTGTGTGTAATCAAGTCTCCGTATAAATGCACCTGCACCTGTGATAGACTCAGAGGCCTGTTTAAAGCGCAGAGAGCATCATGAAGAACAAGGAACACACCAAGCAGGTCCGAGATACTGTTGTGGAGAAGTTTAAAACTGGATTTGGATACAAAAAGATTTCCCAAGCTTTAAACATCCCAAGGAGCACTGTGCAAGCGATAATATTGAAATGGAAGGAGTATCAGACCACTGCAAATCTACGAAGACCTGGCCGTCCCTCTAAACTTTCAGCTCATACAAGGAGAAGACTGATCAGAGATGCAGCCAAGAGGCCCATGATCACTCTGGATGAACTGCAGAGATCTACAGCTGAGGTGGGAGGCTCTGTCCATAGGACAACAATCAGTCGTATACTGCACAAATCTGGCCTTTATGGAAGAGTGGCAAGAAGAAAGCCATAAAAAGTGTCATTTAAAGTTTGCCACTTTATACAAAAGGTCACAAAGTTCAAGGGGGGCCGAATACTTTCGCAAGGCACTGTATAACATTCCCCCAAAAAAATTTAAAAATCAAAATGTTTCAACATTTTAGGCCAATTTGTTTTCTGCTACATATTTTTGGTAAAAAAAATCACAATAAGCGTATTTTGATTGGTTTGCGCAAAAGTTATCGCGTTTACTAACTAAGGGAAAGATTTGTCATTTTTAGTGTTTATTTTTTTTACTAGTAATGGCGGCGATCTGCAATTTTTTTTGCGGGACTGCGACATTGTGGCGGACAGATCGGACCCCTAACTGACATTTTTGACACTTTTGGGGGTACCAGTGACATTACTACAGTAATCAGTGCTAAAAATATGCACTGTTACTGTAATAATGATGCTGGCAGGGAAGGGGTTAACTTTATTGGCAATCAAAAGGTTAAATGTATGCCTCATGCTTACTGACGTGTGTGGGGGGAGGGGATTGTGTGACACAGACACAGATAGCAGGTTCAGCTATTCTGAATCCTGTAATCTGTGACTCTCTGTCACATAGGAGATCCGCCCCCTTTGTTTACACAAGTGGGCGGATTTTCTCACTCGATCCCCGATGATCGGGGAAGAGCGGCAGGGTGATCACCGCCTCTCCTCCCCTGCCCCTGGCCTGACTCCTGCTGTGTCTGAATACAGCGGGAGTGAGCCTCTGGCGGCGCACGCACGCCGCCGATAGGGGGCAGAGTCCAGTGACGTAGGTCTACGTCGCTGGACGATAATGAGTCACTTAGCAGAAGTACCAGCTCAGTGAGCGGTCGGCAAGTGGTTAAGTATGGGAAGGAGCTCCCCACCATATGGTGCATAGCCCCCCATATCATTTGTTTGACAATCCCTTCCCTGTTAGCTTAGAAAATGGCCATTTGCTGTTTTTCAACATTCAACTTTGAGTAACTTCACTGGAGTTTGGATTCAAATTGGGGGGATCCCTGGCTCCCTTACCTTGTGGATTGATGGTTGAACACCGACACTGCTTTTAAAGATGTTTTTATCAGTTGCTAAATATATTTTGTGTATGCACATTAAGTTCAGTAATGACTCTTGTGTAAAAATCATGTATTTGCTCTATAGCTATATATATAAAGCTAGACAGTAATGTTATGTATTTAAATTGTAGAACATCTTGTATGCATAGAAAAGCACCCCTGAGGAAGAAGGTGACTTTGAAACACGTCAGGTGCTGGATCCTTGTACTCGTCAGGTGCTGGATCCTTGTACTATCTATGTAGTTGGATATGTATGATGTTGTAATCTATATGTGTTTGGCCATATTTGTATGGCCATATTTTTGGGCATATATTTGTATGGCCGCACCTTTTGACCCATAGGGTCCTTCAGGTTTAAATATTTGTATTATTAAAAATTGAATATTTTTATACAAATTATTTGTTGTTATGTAGCCCAAAAAGTTCCAAATATTAGAGCTAGCACCTTAGCACCTGCTAGCACCTTATTCTATTTCAATGTCTCTTCCCTTAAAAAAAGGGAAAAGCAAGCAGTTCAGTGTTTCTGAGCTGTACCCTAATTTAGATGTAGGTGCCAAGCCGGGGAATGCCCAGAGGCTCTGTTTTGTCAACTTTATTCTCGCAAATCAATAAATATAATTTAACAAAAGGGGGAGAATTGGGGGAATCTGGTGAGTGTTCTGTGTTAAAAGAGGAGGCACTTAGGTGAGTTGTCATTCACTGAAGAACTCTGTGGACAATAAGATCAACACACACTAAAAACTTGAATTTTTTTGGATATTTTATGGATATTTTAGCATTTATATTTAATAATATAGGATTTTTCACTTGTTTATATACACTGTATGGAAGGGTTGGTACTGTTTGCTCTTTATTAGAATGATGATTTGATTTTACATCCAGCGTAGCTATCTTGTTTTAATTACAACCTCTCTATATAAAGTATAAAGAATACTAGATAAAAAGTTTGAACTCTGAGAAAATAAAAAATCTATTTCAGCTAGCTAGGTTAAAAATAAAAAAACGTAATCATTTCAGCACACTTTGTGATAACTCAAAAGTTTAGAAAACCTCTGTGGTCATGAATGTAATACATTTATTGCTCCAGAAGTGGCTTGATAAGCTGCCATAGACAATTTCAGCTTTTATTTTTATTTTCGCTTTAATCAAATATTTGCCATTTTGTCTTTTGATTTGAAATAAGCATCCTTTTATTTTTTTAAACCAGGGACATTTACCCAGCGATGAAACCAAGATGTATATTGTTTGAGAAGCATGAGAAAAACAAAATACACTTCAAAGTGTCTCTTCCTGTCTCATGTAAATTTCCATACTATCCCTTATTTCCAATTTATGCACTGTTTAAATGAAAGCAAACTGAATTAAATTCCACAGCAGAGGCGCACAGCCCAGTGCTATGCAGATCGGCTTATGAGAGGTTTTTTTTTTTCCAGTGAGATTTGGCAAGAACACAAGAAATAAATTTATATATAGCCACACGTGCTGTGAATCTTAATTAATTTTCCATATCATTCTTTTGTTCCGGAAATGTAAAAAAAAAAAAAAAAAATCAAACCATTTCTATCACATTTCACAATGAGATACTTTCTCTAAGAATATAAAGCTACTATATATTTATCAAGGTATATTTATATTTAGGACTAGTGGAAAATTCATTATTGAGCATGTTTGGACTGTTTGTTTGAATAAAATGTTTTTCTATGAACCTAAAGAACTCCAGAATCGATATCACTTTAAAACGTACTATGGTCCAGCTTGGATAAAAAGAAGTCTGCGCATTCCATATCTGTATGGTCACTGGGTACGCCACAATACAATGGTACATTCCTTATTCCACACTGCCTCATTTTGTACACTGTGCTGTCCATTCCCTATTCCACACTATCTAAATCTGTACACGGTGCTGAATATTCCTTTTTCCACACCACTTTATTCTGTACACTGTGCTGTACATTACCTATTCCCCACCGCCTCAATCTGTACACTGTGCTGCATCTTCCTTATTCCACACCACCTCATTCTGTACACTGTGCTGTACATTACCTATTCCCCACCGCCTCAATCTGTACACTGTGCTGCATCTTCCTTATTCCACACCACCTCATTCTGTACACTGTGCTGTACATTACCTATTCCACACCGCCTCAATCTGTACACTGTGCTGTACATTACCTATTCCACACTGCCTCAATCTGTACACTGTGCTGCATCTTCCTTATTCCACACCACCTCATTCTGTACACTGTGCTGTACATTACCTATTCCACACCGCCTCAATCTGTACACTGTGCTGCATCTTCCTTATTCCACACCACCTCATTCTGTACACTGTGCTGTACATTACCTATTCCACACCGCCTCAATCTGTACACTGTGCTGTACATTACCTATTCCACACCGCCTCAATCTGTACACTGTGCTGTACATTACCTATTCCCCACCGCCTCAATCTGTACACTGTGCTGTACATTACCTATTCCACACCGCCTCAATCTGTACACTGTGCTGCATCTTCCTTATTCCACACCACCTCATTCTGTACACTGTGCTGTACATTACCTATTCCACACCGCCTCAATCTGTACACTGTGCTGTACATTACCTATTCCCCACCGCCTCAATCTGTACACTGTGCTGTACATTACCTATTCCACACCACCTAATTCTGTACACTGTGCTGTACATTCCTGATTCTACACTACCTAATTCTGTATACTGTGCTGTACATTCCCTATTCCACCATCACCTAATTCTGTACACTGTGCTGTACATTCCCTATTCCACACTGCCTCATTCTTAATGTTCTTATCACGATTAGGGCTAAAAAAGTTAAGTTTAACCAATTGCCGACCGCTCACAGTAATACTACTGTGGCAGATCGGCTCCACTGGGTCCAGCGACATAGACCTACGTCGCTGGATTCTTAGTGGTCTCGGCGGCATGCACGCGCCGCCAGAGGCTCGCCCCTGCCGTGTTTAGACACAGCGGGAGTCGGGGCGGTGGAGGAGAGGAGGTAATCACCGTCTCTCTTCCCCTATCGTCGGGGAAAGTGTGAGAAGATCCGCCCGATTGTATAAACAAAGCAGGCGGATCTTCTCTGTGACAGACAGGAGGAGATCACAGGATTCAGCATAGCTCAACCTGCGATCTCTGTCTCTGTCACAGAACCCCCTCCCCCCATACACGGCAGTAAGCATGAGGCATATATTTTACCCCTTGATATGCAGCACAGTGTTAACCCCTTCCCTGCCAGTGTCATTAGTACAGTAACAGTGCATATTTTTAGCACTGATTACTGCAGTAATGTCACTGGTCCCCCCAAAAGTGTCAAAAATGTCAGTTAGGGGTCCAATCTGTCCACCACAATGTCGCAATCCCGCAAAAAATCACAGATCGCCGCCATTACTAGAAAAAAAAAAAATAATAAAAATGACAAATCTTTCCCGTAGTTAGTAAACGCGATAACTTTTGTGTAAACCAATCAATATACGCTTATTTCGATTTTTTTTTTACCAAAAAATATGTAGCAAAAAACAAATTGGCATAAAATGTTAAAAAATTTAGATTTTTACTTTTTTTTTTTGGGAATGTCATATAGCAGAATGTGAAAAAATATTGTTTTTTTTTCAAAGTTGTCCTCTTTTTTTGTTTATAGCGCAAAAATTTAAAATTGCACAGGTGATCAAATACCACCAAAAGAAAGCTCTATTTATGGGAAAAAAAAGGACGTCAATTTCGTTTGGGTACAGCCGTGCAATTGTCCGTTAAAGTAACACAGTGCAGAATCGCAAAATATGGCCTGGTCAGGAATGGGGTAAAATCTTCCGGTGTTAAAGTGGATAAAAATACGCTCATTGAGAATTTTTTTGTCAAAGACATGTAGCTAAATACATTTTGGCCTAAATATATGAAAAAATTTAATATATTGGATGTTTTTTTAACAGTCAAAGTAGAAAATGTTAATTTTTCGCAAACTTTTCACTCTTTTTTTAATTAATATCGCAAAAAATAAAAAGCCCAGAGGTGATCAAATACAACCAAAAGAAAGCTCTGTTTGTGGGAAAAAAATGGACAAAAATTTCGTTTGGGTACAGCATGACCGCGCAATTGTCCGTTAAAGTCACACAGTGCCAAGTTGAAAAAAGTGGCCTGGTCAATGAGCAGCAAAATCTTCCGATCTTAGGGTCCTTTCACACGGCCGCTCCGTGTGTCCGCAAATCATCCAATCCGTTTGCGGATGATTTGCGGACATAATGTAAGTGAATGGCACTGCGAATGTCAGCGGAATACCATCCTGTCCTCCTGTTCCTCCTTACGAACGGAACAGAACCCCATTTTTCCTTCCGTGTAAAAAACGGAAAGGAAGGAAAATCGGATGTCAGCGGTGTCATCCGCTGACATCCGCAGTGCCATATACTTACATTATGTCCGCATATCATCCGCAAACGGATGGGATGATATGCGGGCACACGGAACAGATGACACAAATGTCATCCGCTCCGTGGAAAAAAAAAAAAAAGTCCCGCAGCGGACCTTTCACACGGAGCGGCCGTGTGAAAGGAGCCTAAAAGTGGTTAAACAAATATATTTGTTAGGTAAATACAAGATATTTTTCTGTTTACCCAGAATATTTGTAAATACTATTTTTTATTTTCCTATTGCATCTAGCGAGAGAAGCTTTTGCCTCCTATTAAAATGTTTACTGGTATCAGGCCCCGTTTACACTGGGGCGATCCGAGTTCCCGGGGCGACCTCCGAGGTCGCGGTGCGAGCAGCGCGCCGCGACCTCGGAGCGGCCGGCATGGACTTCATAACATTGAAGTCTATGACGGTCGCTCCGGGTCGCCCCAAAGAAGCTCCGGACCCTTTTTCTAAGTCGGAGCGACTTGTGTCGCTCCTATTAGAACGGGTCCGCAGCTTCCCTATGGAAGGCGACCTACGGCGACCTGTGAGGCGATCAGGTCGCCTCACAGGTCGCCCCAGTGTGAACGGGGACTCACTTGTATGTCTCCTGTTACTGCACCATGTATTAAATGTTTACGCTTAAAGCAAATATTTTACAAACTTATGAGATGACACTTTCAAAATGTATACACCTAAAAAAAACCCCTCTAAGGCCCTTTCACACTCGTGCAACCTAAAAGTTACGCAATTTTGCTGCGATTTTGCCATGATTTTGACTGGACTTGAAGCAATCCCTGTGTAATCTTGAGGTCTAAGGACCTCAAAACACATCAAAGTCAGACCAAAGTTGTGCAGGGACTACTTTGAAGTTGTTGCGACTTGAAGTCACACAGATATGAACAATAATTATTGGAAATCATGGAGTACGACTTGCCATGCGACTTTGCAGTCCTGAGTCACAGGACAAGTTGCACAAGTGTGAAAGGGGCCTAAGTTGGTTCCTAGAAAACCGATTATTCTCTCAAATTCAGATAAATAGAACCAATTGGCCTCAGAATTTTACATAAATGTGCCCAACCCTGCACCAATTTCATCTGTTTTTGCTTGATCTGATTGATGAGAAATTGAGTCTTTATGGAGACATTAGTTTTGAACTAGTGCCTAGAGGTGTTTTCTATATCCCAGAATATGAGTAATAACATTTCTGGGCAATATGTGTTTGGGGTGTGTGTAGACAGCACAAGCTTTGTTTGTTATTCAGTATATTAATACCAGATTAAGCCTGCCAAGAGTTGACTACATTGTTCAGGTACTCGTCCTACAAGTTTTACTCTCAAAATACCAAAACCAGACTCTATCTTACCTTAAGGCTCCCTTCACACTTGTACCACTCCAAAGTTGGGCAGACTTTGGAGTGAAACTTTGACACCACTTTGGATGGTGCAACTTGGATATGACTTTGACCAGTGATAATGGACAACTAAATGGCAAAAACCACTGCGCTAAAGTAGAAAAAGCTGCTGGCAGAGCAAAATACACACTCCAAAAAATATACAAAAAACAAATGCAGCGATAAATTTACAAATGAACATGTGTGTGATAAATTGTTGTTTGAAAAAGTCCAAAGAGGTGAAGAAAAACACAGAATCTACAGAAGAAGTCACAGCAGGGAAAGAACCACCGGTGATGACAGATGTAGATGATTGCAGGAATAAAGGATGACTGAAAAATAATAACTTCACACCCAAAGTGAACCTTTAAATCTGATTACCAGATTATATGACCACTAGATTATAGGTGGTCTAATGGAGCATGAAAAGATAAACCTCTCACGGATCATGATAGATGGAAACCACTCAGATGATAAAATCGAATCCTAAAAGACATAAAACATAAAGCGCTCCCATAGTGTATTAAAAGGATAATACTTTTATTGGTATGTAAATTATTGCTCTTACGAAATTCAAAGTCAAATCGGCATATAAACAAATGTTGCGGCGTTTCCGCTGGCTTCTCCTTGTGCATTCGGGTCCAACAAGGAACCGACCAATCGGGTAAGAATAGCATAATGATATCACTGTCGTTGACCCCGCCCTATGCGTTTCATCACAGATAACGTCTTCCGGGGTTGGTCCGAACGGCACGTTATCACAGCACATTATCATGCATACCAGCATTTATAGGAACAAAGGCCATGTTAACTGCTGGCCAATACCCACTCTTAATAGAAACTATTGGAAATGGGAGACAAAAAAGGCCAAAGCAGGTATATACCTCCCAGTGTTTAATTACATTGCGTGGTATACTTTTATTTTGCCACTAGATAGCAGTTGCATGGATTCATTCCTGCTTTGGGCTTTTTTGTCTCCTTTCCAATAGTTTCTATTGGGAGTGGGCATTGGCCAGCAGTTAAGATGGTGTCATCCCTTCCTCATCCATCCATCCCTCCATCCAACCATCCATCCATCACTCTTTCCATCAACCCATCACTCCCTCCATCCAACCATCCCTCCATCCATTCATCTCTCCCTTTACTTGCTTTATCTTTACTATAACTGCACTTACACTGAATGGGCTCAGCCACCTGTCTGCAAGAGCCCTGAATCTCAATAAAAGCAATGTGACCTTTATCTTTGTACTATGTCTCCCTTCTCATGTTAGTGTAAACTATATCCCATATTGAGGTTGGTGGTCATTACTATAGGCATGCACACAGGGTGTGCCAGGTGTGCCTGGGCACACCCTAATTACCCTGTGTGGTGCCGATTCACCCCTCCTTCCTGTCTCCCCCCTGCAGCTCCTCTCAGAGCTAAAATAAATAATAGTAAATAATTCATTAACCAGCCCCTTCTTTTTCTGAATGAAGACAGTGAGTGATCTTTCCCGATCGCTCCAGTCTTCATTCTTAACTGAAGCATAGTAAACTATGTTTATTGTAGGCTGCAGAGAAAGGGAAAGGGCTTTTCTGTCCTCAGTTTCTTTCTCTGTTTCAAAAGTGAGACATCAGGGGTCTATTTAGACCCTTGATATTTCAAATAGCAGCAGGCATAACAGGTTTCCTAACAAATTGTAAAAAAAGTAAGAAAAAATAATATTGCAAATAATAATAAAAACAAATAATATTGTAAATAATAAAACAAAGTTTAAATAATAATAAAAACAAATAATATTGTAAATAATAAAACAAAGTTTAAATAATAATAAAAAATATTATTGTAAAACATAATAAAAAATTAAAAAATAATAAAAATAAAAACTACTGACACTGTCCACTACCCTACTGGCACCAATCTTTGCTCTACTGACACTGTCCACTGCTTTGCTGATATACACATGTGTTTGTGCTCTTGGGTGCAATAGGCTGCGCACACCAATGGTCAGTACCATCACCATATGCAATGTATTAACACACATATGACCAAGGACATAACGCAAGGTCTTTTACAATCCTATTGCCTATAGTTATTATAAACCATGTGCCTTCAGACAGCAGCTATCTGGGCCCATGAGATATAGCACTTGATTGTGCCCCTATCCTTAAATAGTTTATTAAATGGAAGGATTGGGAGACAAGGATTTCGGGCACATTGATTACATAAAATCACTTTTATTTAAAGAATCATTTTAAAATCATAGAAAGATACAGGCAGGTAATTATGTATTGAGGACCAGACCAACAGGTGGTCTGTATTATAGTATGTCCTAATTCATGAGATAGTAGACATTGATTTACATACAATTCAAAGTATAGAACAATTTGCAGTTATATGATTCTCAAAGCTATATACTTGGTATCAGAAGATTCCTGCCGACGGATACCCGAGAAAGTAAGGTGCATTATTTGTACATGATGATACAACAGTTTTTCTCAGTTATTTTACATAAGTACATTGCATATATATATATATAGGTCCTTATATTTTGTATCAACACAATATATCATTGAGTATTAAGTTACATCTAGAGTCCGGGGAGGTTGTGGGGAGCACGGAGCAGCCAATAGTGAGCGTATGTGGGGACCCACACCGTATCCTCATTTTGACCATGATATATCTATATTACAGATTTTTTGAAAGGAAGGGGGGGATACATGCCTGCACATTGTGTGGTAAGGCACATATCTCAAATTCCGTAATTTTTAACGAGGAGGACTGTTGTGCGTTTTAGAGAGCTCATATATTAGCACCTAAGTAGTTACATAAGAGTGAGGATGGTCACTCTATGTTCAGTATCTAGGTAGAAAGATTTTTTTTTTTAAATATATATATATTTTTAATATCCCTTAGAGCAAAGAGTATAGGTTTTATATTGCCTATAGTGTATATAAAAAATTGATTGGACCTCTGGTCCCAGTTACCAGGAGGATCGTGTGAGGGTGGGACTTTACCGGGTAGGTTTCATAGTAAGGTAAGCATATGTATAAAAATAGAATTTTATTACAAAATCACATAAAAACAATCATCAATCGATACAGCCAATACAATATTTGGGAACATACAAACAATGCATAGATGAGTAATAAAACAACTTGATCCACTCATTCAACGCGTTTCGCGGGTTGATATACCGGAAGTTGCTTCATCAGGAATGAGTAGGGGATTTTATTCATCTATTGTGCTTATAGATAAGAAAAAGCACAAAGTAAGTCACAATACTCACATGGCTATATCCAAGGTAAACAGAAATTCAAAGTTAACAGCTTACCATACATAGTGGATACGTTTTAACACACATTCAAGTTAGAACGGACTCCAAGTCATGGAATAACTCCCTTGGGTCGACACGCCCAAAATCCGGCCACAACCACCCAACAGGTCCTATTGTACCAGTTGAGAGTTGGCCATAATGGTACAGCCTGGATCAGCCACTTGTAACGGTTCAAATCCGTGGCGGAAAAAGGACCTCCTAACAGGTCAACCAGTAATCTAGTGTGAAATAATTGAAAAGGAGAAAAAATCAGCAATTTGATCACATTAATCGTATAAATAGATGGATGAAGCCCCTAACGCTGCCGCATATGTGGACATAATTATATAGTCTCATATGGTAATGATATTAGCTGCCCTGTTATGCTTGGAGGGAATATTAGGGCCAGATATTGGCTAACAATAATAATACGATCAATTCTTTAATGTTAATTAGGGATGTGGGAAGGTTTCTATGGACAGCACTGAACTATCAATTAAGTGTATATAAAAAGAAAATTGCCGTGCACCAGTAAAGTGCTTGGGTTCGGCTTGAAGAAAAGGTGGCAACCCTGAGCTGATACCAAACCAAAATCAGGTACTTACAATGCTTGCATTAAGAAAAACATTTATATATGTACTAATAGGGAAAGATCTGCATTCATTTGTGTTTTTTATATCTATATGGAGTTCAGTTTTAAATGCAACGTTAGACAATAGTAAAGTTTGGCCTCTTTCACAGGGAACGGACCGTATTGCAATCCGCTCCGGCACTTTTTTTTTTACGGACACGGATGACACTTGTGTCATCTGCTACGTATGTCCGCATATCATCCCATCCGTTTGCGGATGATATATGGACATAATGTATGTCTATGTGATTGCGGATGTCAGCGGATGACACTGCTGACATCCAATTTTGCATCCTTTCCCATTTTTTAAACGGAAGAAAAATAGGGTTCTGTTCCGTTCCAAAAAACGGAACAGAACTGAAAGGACGAAAATCGGATGTCATCCGCAATCCCATTGACATGCATTATGTCCGTATATCATCCGCAAACGGATGGGGTGATATAAGTACATACGGAGCGGCCGTGTGAAAGAGGCCTTTATCAGATAACTGGTAATGTTGTCCAGTAAACAATGTAGCTTTGCATAAATCTGCTCAGCTTGCCCTAAAGTGGCATTAAACCCAAATGTAATATATTGCAGCTTACCTATCCTTAGATGTGACGGCTGCATTCCTTTTCTTTTTAGGCTTTTTCACGTTATTTCACCTGGTGATCTGGTCAGTAACACACTTCATGTCTTAAGCCTCGTACACACGCATCGATAGTTGGCCGTGAATTTTCGTCCAACGTCCGATCGGCCGATTTTCGGCTTGTTAGTATGATGCTTTCGACAACCGACTCCGACTTTTCGACCGAATAAAATCTGGTGTGCATGCTATAAAATTTTTGTTGGCCGTCAACAGAATGGCCGATTTTCCGTCAGTCAGTACAGATTTCAGCAGACAAAAATCTAATGAGCAAGACTGGGCATGCTCAGAGAAGAAAAAACACACTGAAAGTAAACCAGAACATGACATCATTTCTGAAGTTGGTTTTTGTTGGCCGAGAAAATTTGTGCGCAGTCTAGAGCACATTTCAACCAACACAACACCACTGGACAAAAGACGGCCGATCGGTCGGCCGATAATCGTTGCGTGTGTACGAGGCTTTAGGGTGTCTGTATTCTGGATGAAGGAAAAAAGCAGATGCCTTTGGACAGCAGTATTGTCAGTTTGGGGGGAGGGGAGTGTTAGATGTACTAGCAGATTTCTATACACTAACAAACTGAAGCCAAATGCCTTCTAATATTTTATAAGCAGTTAAAGTATAACTAGAAGCATTTTTTTTTTTCTGTATAGAGCAAGGGGGGTTATAACCCTTGTCAGTCACATAGTCAAACAGGTAGTGAGAGGAAATCCCTGTAAATGAAGGGAATTCCTTGGGGATCCCCAGGTCACCAGAACTAGTGTCCCCATTGGAACATTTCCCCTTCATTACTTTTCTGGGGACAACCCAAAATTTTGGGGTTTCTTTTACTTTCACTTTTAAAGATATTGTTAAAAAGGACAGAAAGAGAGGGCGAGTCTCCTTAATGGGGGCACAGGCAGCAATAAAAACTGACGAGTGTTCTAAATCCAATCCACTATATTCAAAAGAAAAAAAAAATTGCCTTTAGTTATACTTTAAGGCTGGCCCTACACTATAAAATTTTCTTGATCAATTTTCCTTTAAATTTACTAAAATTATATAATATGAGGTCAAACCTAAACACTTTCCAATTTGTATAGAATTAGGCCGTCCCTTGCACTACACGGTTGAAGGTAAATCTAAAGGACATTGAACAAGAAAATTGTATAGTGTATGGCCAGCCTTACTTACAGCAAGCAGTTTTTCTCCATAAAAGAGGCAGAAAAGAAAACAAAAAACATTAGGTGTAGAAAATACCCAAATACAGTACACAGTAACTTTTGAGATTAATGTTTTACATAAATAAATAAAAGCTGACCATTATGAGCACCCCTGTCAATGGTAAATGATTTGTCTCAACCTTCTTACCCTAGGTTCACACTTCTGCCTGTTTGAGGGCCACGTTTGGGCGGGCACGGCAGCCCATTTATTTCAATGCATGCATCTTTTCAAAAAGTGGCTGCAGGAAAATTGCATGGTCTTTTTGACTTAGGGTAACTTAGGATAACTGCTACATCTGCAGGACAGCTTGTCTTGTTAACCACTTGCTGACTGCCGCACGACTATTTACGTCGGCAGTCAACCCCTCACAGGCAAAGCGACGTAGGGCTACGTCACTAGCCTGTAAGGGTTTTGGGAGCAAGCGCGCGCCGCCGGATGCGCGCTCCCGCTCGGTCATGGACCCCCCCCGCGCGTGTGCCCGGCGGACCCGACGTCCGCCGGTCACTCGCGATCGTCCGTGACAGCGGGAGAAAGGCAGGCGGCTAATGTAAACAAAGCCGCCTGTCAGTCTCCCCTGTGTAAGATGGGTGATCAAACGGTTCTACTATGTAGGACCGTTGATCACTGTTCTTACACATCAAGCCACAGCCAATCACAGTTAGAAACACGCCCCTAGGACACACTTAACCCCTCCCTCTCCAATACAGTTAACTCCTTCACTGCCAGTGTCATTTTTACAGTAACAGTGCATATGTGTAGCACTGATTACTGTAGTAATGTCACTGGTAACCCCAAAAGTGTCAAAAATGTCAGTCAAGGGTCCGATCTGTCCCCCCCAATGTCGCAGTCCCGCAAAAAAAATTGCAGATCGCCGCCATTACATGTTAAAAAAAACCAACAAAAATGACAAAAATCTTTCCCTTTGTTAGTAAACGCAATAACTTTTGCGCAAACCAATCAAAATACGCTTTTTGCGATTTTTTTTACCAAATATATGGTAAAAAAAAAATTGGCCTAAAATGTTAAAAAATTTTGATTTTTGCATTTGTTTTTTGGGGAATTTCATATAAAAAATGTGAAAAATATTGTTATTTTTGCAAAATTGACGCTCTTTTTTTGTTTATAGCGCCTGATCAAAAAATCGCACAGGTGATCAAATACCACCAAAAGAAAGCTCTGTTTGTGGGAAAAAAGGACGCCAAATTCGTTTAGGTACAGCGTCGCACGACCGCGCAATTTTACGTTAAAGTCACGCAGTGCCGAATCGCAAAATAGGCCCTGGTCAGGAAGGGGGTAAAATCTTCCAGGGCTTAAGTGGTTAAAGGAAGCTAAAAAATGACTTACTGGTCAGATCACCAGATGAAAATAAAGGAGAGCAGCCTGGAAAAAAAAAAAAAATCAGTAAACATGACCAGGAGATGGTAAGCTGCATTATATTAGATTTTTTGGTTGAATACCAATTTAAAGTAAACATCCCATAAAATAAATAGGGTAGCTGTATCGCTTATACTTACCACCTTCTAAACATGCCTAGGGCATCCTCATTCTTCTTTCAAATCCCTGAATATTTTCTCCTGCACATTTATTTCACCTCTAAAATAATATCACCTGCCAGAGTCAGGCATCAGCCATTAGGTTTAGGACTGTCTGGGATTTGGGGGATAAATGAGTGATGGCAGAAGGAGAATTGCCGTAGGGCAGGAGGATCAAGGATGACAGCTTATGGCCTATCAAGGTTTATAGGGGAAGCAAGGGAGGCAAACTAAAAGATATTTGGATGAGGAATAATTGGGATCTTCGGTCAAAGTGACAGAGTTTGGGAGGAGGTTGATGGAGGTTTGGAGTAATGAGGAGCATGCTGAGGAACATCCTTTACTGCACTGAAAACATTGTAATAATATTCACTTAAGGACCAGAAGCTTTTACCCCCTTAATGACCAGGCCATTTTTTGTGATACAGCACTGCGTTAATTTAAATGACAATTGCATGGTCGTGCAACATTGTACTCAAATAAAATTGATGTATTTTTTTCCCCACAAATAGAGCTTTCTTTTGGTGCTATTTGATCATTTGTGCGGTTTTTATTTTTTGTGCTATAAACATAAAAAAAAAACATTTTTGACTTTCTGCTATAAAACACTCCCAATAAAAAAAATTAAAAAATCAATTTTTAGGCCAATATATATTCTGGTACATATTTTTGGTAAAAAAAAAACCCCCATAAGTATGTAATGATTGGTTTGTGCAAAAGATATGGCGTCTACAAAGTAAGGGAAAGATCTATGTCATTTTTCTTTTTTAATAGTAATGGGAGCGATCAGCGATTTTTAGCGGGACTACGACATTGCGGCGGACAGATCGGACACTCAACTGACACTTTTGGGGGGACCAGTGACATTACTACAGTAATCAGTGCTAAAAATATGCACTGTTACTGTAATAATGACACTGGCAGGGTAGGGGTTAATAGCAGGGGCAATCAAAGGGTTAAATGTGTGCCTAGGGTATGCTTTCTAAATGTGCGGGGGATGGACTTGCTGGATGAACACAGAGACCTGTGTTCCTAAATAGGAGGAACATAGGATCCTTGTGTTCATCACTGACAGAACTGCGGTCTGCCGTGTTTTCTTCGGTAGACCGCTGTTGTGTCTCTATGGGGAGTGATTGTGGGTGCCCGGCTGACATCACGTCTGCCGGACCTGCTGATTGGCTCCCATTCTAGTGCGCACCCCTACAAACTGCTATACTAAAAGACGTACATGGTACTTTGTTTCACCTATAACTACGGCGGCTGGTCGGCAAATGGATATGGTAAAAACGTTAAAAGCAACTTACTGCAGATAAGAAGAGAGTTTCAGGGACTGTTATAGTATACATGGAAGTCTATGCTTTATCTATTGTCATAATGGGATTGACATAGGTGTGTGCAACCTATTGCATTAGGGTATGCACCCAAAGCCAGACTTGTATAAAGTACTCGAAATTTCTACTTGAGTAAAATTACAAGTGCTCGATCAAAAAGTGACTTGAGTAGAAGTGGAAGTGCTCACAGAAAAAGTTACTTAAGTAGAAGTACTAAAGTATTCAACATTTTTTTTACTTAAGTATTGCAAGTAGTTTTTTCAAAAAATTTGCTACTTAAGTACTAAAAGTAAAAAGTACCAGTAGTTTTGAAAAAAAAATTCTACTCAAGTACTGAAAGTAGAAGTACAAGTACTGTGTTATGTAGTTATTAAAGAAAGAAGTCAAAAGTTTGAACATCATATTGTTTTTTATTATTTCAAATGATTTATTCAAATGATTAACCTGTGTTTGTTAGTAGTTTCTTGATGCACTTTAAGCGCTGTAGCACCATTTATTTGTTTGTTTCATATTTTCTTTTTATTGGAAAGATTTGGTATAGCAGCTTTTATTATACACAGCCTTTATTTTCGTATGCGCTGATTTACAAATGACATTATACACATTTTTTTGAGCTTTATGCAACCTGCCATCTACTGTTCTGGCAGTGGTAATTTTTTTAAAAGTAACTAGTAACTATGCAGCACAAAAAAAAATACTTGAGTAGAAGTATCGAAATCATCGAAAAAATGTAGTGAAGTAAAAGTAGAAGTAGGAGAAAAAAATTCTACTCTAGGAAAGTACAGATACCACATTTCGGTACTTAAGTACAGTACTTAAGTAGTTCTACTTCGTTACTATACATCTCTGCCCAAAGCTCAAACACACATTCCTTTCTCTGCAGCCTCAGCTGCACTGAACAGTGAATGAAAAGGAAGTGCTCTGGGCTGGGCGGCTTCCTGTTCATTCACCAACCGAAGCATAGTAAACACAGTTTGCTATGTTTCAGGTGTGAACGAACACAGTGAGTGAGTGTGTGTACTATGTTCATTTAGAAAAGGAAGACGCTGGTAAATTACATATTTACTAGCCCCTTCCCCCACTCTCCATCCTGAAACATCCCCCCCAGGAGTCGGGGGAGGTGGAAAGCCAGCAGCACGGCGGGGTCAACATGGGAGAATCCCAAACAATAGGGGGAATCATCACTGCACATTATGATTAGGGTGTGCCCAGGCATGCCTATGAGGTTGATTTACTAAAGTCAAATGAGCTGTTCACTTTGCAAGTAAATTTTAACTTTGCAAGGAAATATTTCTTTAGCTTAGTGAATGTGGTGAAATTTCACTTAGCAAAGAATACCCAATAACATGCAAGGAAAATAAACAGTATTTTGCTTGCACATGAATGAATGGAAGCCAACCGAGCTTCATCTCTTCACTAAGGCCAGCCATAGATAGGCAGGCTGAATGTACCCAAGTTGATTGATCACCAGCCTGCCGGATTTTACACGTGAGTTTCGCTAGCGGCTAGTATGATACAATGGGGTTGGTTTACTAAAAATGGAAAAACTGGAGAAGCTCTGCAAAGAAACCAATCAGCTTCCAGGTTTTTTTTAGTCAAAGCTTAATTGAACAAGCTGAGGTTAGAAGATGATTGACTACCATGCACAGCTGTACCAGATTTTACACTCTCCAGTTTTTTACTAAAGTAGATTAGTGTTTATAGAGTAGGGAAAGATGAGAACCTCTGATAAGTTTTTTTTTGTCTTTGTCCCGGCTGGGTAACTTCACCCACTTTGTTTGTCCTGGGGTCCACTATTGCTGAGTAATGGGGAATCCTGCATTTTCGAGTTATCACCAGAACAGAAAGGCAAGGGGAGGTCTTCCTAAAAGGTTGCTGGTTGCAGTGACATCTGTCTAAGAAGGAATTCCCAATACTTTGGAAAGATTTCCTCTCAACTTCTGTTGCATTTCCAGATTAGAATGTAGTAGTAATTATGGATGATCGAATGGTTCGAGTCGACCATCGGTTTGACCCGAACATTGGCTGTTCGAGGTTCGGCCGAATTCCGAACTTTTTGCTGAAAAAGTTCGGAATTCAGCAACCAGAACCGACCAAAATGCAATGGGACAGGAAATGGGCTTTAAAAGCCCGTGATTGGACCAGAACCATCAGTAAAAACCAATTGAGGGGGCAGGAGAATGCTAGGAATGTGATTGGAGTGACTAGGGGGTCCAGAGGCCAATCATTAGTGAATACGCCCCCCAGTATATAAGTATATAAGATAGCCCCCACCAAATTCCTAGCACTGTAATACAGGGACATGGAAGAGAGTGGAAGCAGTTCTGTTACAAGTGTGGAAAGGGATATCTAGTGTAGTTAGGGTGCTATTTTCCACTTTAGTTAGCTTTAATAATCTAGTTTCTGTAGGGAAAGTTTTAAGTGTAAGGGGACTGTAGTGTAGTGTAGGGTTAACTGACTCTGACTGCTATGGCAGGGTGACAAAACCCTTCCATTTCAGGGTGACCGCTATAGAGAAAAGATTGTTTCTCTTTTGTCACTTACAGAGCAGGGATATGGCTTCTCACCGGTCAGCCTGCTTTTTGCTGCAGGCGTTCATAGGGCTTTTTTGAGGACAAGTTTGGAGTCAGGCATGACATCTGAACTTCTGAATAGGGGTATATATAGACACACATGTATGTATATATACACCTACACATACATAGGTGTGAAAATAGCAGAACACTATGCTTGCGCTAATGAAATAATTAACAGGCATATGTCTTCGCTCCTATCACACCTATATATGTGTATGTGTATATATACATATAAGTGTGTGTGTATATATACCCCTACACAGGAGTTCAGATGTTTTGCCTGGCTCCAAGGACCCCAAAAAAATGCCAAAAAAAACGCATGCACCAAAAAAAAAATGCCCAGGTGTGTTATTGTGTGAAAGGTGTGAAAATAGCAGAGCCATATCCCTGTTCTATAAGTGACCTAATACAAATAATCTTTTTTTTTTCTGGTTCTGTACATGCCACAGAGCTGAAACTTAACAGGTACACTTTTTAGACCCCCCCAGACACTAAATCCAAAGTCAACATCAAAAAATCTCATTTTTTTTTTCAATAATTCTTTCAATAATTGGCTCTCTATCAAAAATGACAATTTTTAAGAACTCTTTTTTTGTGTGATTAATAGTCCCTGGGGCATGACCCAGAACCCTAGGCACTTTTTAGGGGCATTTATTGGGTTTTAGGGCTTCAAAATGGTGTTTTTTGATTACCAAAGTTCGGGTCCCATTGATTTCAATGGGGTTCTGAAATCCGGGCCGAACTTTTGGGAAGTTCGGGTGTTCTGGTCGAACCGAACTTTTGAAAAGTTCGATCATCCCTAGTAGTAATAGAACTTCTCCCTAATGGGACATAAATAGGAAAAACCAAACTGACAAGACAGTTAATCTTTTCCTACTTAAGCCAAAACTGACATAAAAAGTGTTAGCTATATACTTCATTCATGCAGTCCCTTTTATCCAAATGTGGGCATTGTACATATGAATCTGATAGTGTATTAATTATTGTCCATTTTCCTTTTATTCCCTAATTATTAATAGTCCATTACCTACATAAGTATGACTAAACTAGGCTAAATGTCCTTCAAGGTCAATCTATTGTAAATATAAACTCTGTCGATAGTTGAGAATGTAAATCCAAACCTCGGAGAGGCATCTGCTAAACTATCCTTCAAATAGGCAGAAAATTCCTTTTTTCACTGCTTCAGTTGGATTTATTCCCTGGATCAATCGCTCGACTGATGAGGTCTACTAATTATAGCAGGAGATGCCAGTTTTCTAATGAATTCTACAAATTATTGCTGGAGATAATTAATCTAGTAAGAAAAGCATCCCACTACTACTTTATTTGGTAAAAAAAAGGCCATAGTATGATCACCTATACCTAAGAATCCCTTTCTTCATTGCTCTTGATTATTTTCCTTTGGAAGGGATGTCCCTTTTTACTTGCATTGTCCTAGAAGTAAAAAGCTTATTAGGTATTTTTTTTGCAATGATGTCTAGACATGGAAAACTTCCTGGAGCTGTCTTTATGGCCTGGGCTCATAGAGTAGGCTGAAAGACTGCTGTTTGGAGAAATGTCACAGAATATTATCGGAACTGTGCTTGAGCTTGAGCATTAGGCTACTTTTCATATGTTTTCTAAAGACTCATTAGCCTCTCTGTTGTCTGTTTACAGATCTCAGTAGATCAAGTTGAGATGTACACACACAGAAGGATAAGTCATACTAGTGACTCAATTTTTGGACCATCTGAGGTTACAGTCAGACAAAACAAGTCTAAATGCAGGCATCTATGGCTGGGCTGTCTCTTAAGCTAATCCATAATGCTTAATGAATCCTTTGTCATGTACAGTACTCAATATATATTTGTCAAACGCAGGTTAATTACATGTACACTAGTATAACAAATCAGGTTAAAATGTATAAACTTAAAGGGTTAGTTCACTATCCAATGACATAAAAAAAATTATACTGTTTAGAGGTTTAAATGTACATTAAAAAGATGTCCACTCATAGGCATGCACACAGGCTGTGCCAGGTGTGCCTGGGCACACCTAATCACCCTGTGTGGTGCAGATTTCCTCTGATATTTCACCAAAGCCCCCTAATGGAGCTCCTAAAAAAATAGTAAAACAAATAACAATAAAAACTACTGACATTATCCACTTCACTACTGACACTGTCCATTGCTCTGCTAACAAGGCCAGTATATATATGAAGCACCCTTCTAGGTAGGTGCTAGTGAGAGAGTATAGTTTTGGCTGTCTGCCTATCAAAGGAGCAGCGGGCAAAACTTGTTTTGCTTTCTGACTACCAGAGAGCAGGAATCTGTGAGTTAGGAATGCTCATAGTGCTCAGTGTGTGATTCATCTGGTCTAGGGAGTGTTTCACACTGGTCCAATAGGGAGGCATATTGGACACTGGAGGAAATCTGACCAATAGGTACACAGTCTTTGATACAGCCCCAGTGTTTGGCACAGACTGATTGTCTCAGTGCATTGTGGGGTGTGGTGTAAAAGCCAGCAGCACATGTGCTGCGGGGTCTTTGGCTGGTGAGTAGAGTCCCGGAGGGAAGGTGGTGGCTGTCTCCTCCTCTGTAGCAGTGGCACGCAGTCACAGGCAGTTGGCCTGGGAACCAGAAGGATGGAGCTGAACCCAGAGGTCCATGAGAGCTAACTGAAGTGGTAGAGGCACTGGAGACCCTTGAAAAACCGTATCGTGAGTACAGCGGATTGTGTCTAGGGGCCTGACCTGAGGGGGGCCACCCCAGTGTAGGATAGTCAGAGGATAGGTGTCAGCAGGTCGAGTGAAAGGGGGTACTAGGTGTGTATGCCGAAGATAATTCATCCTAGCAAGTCATCTACATTGAGACTTAATCCTAAATTCATCTAAGTGGCAAGGTGAATCAGCAGCCTGCCTGCATGTTCAGACAGGAGTCCTCATCTACTGTGAATAGTTCAAGTTGGAGCATCCCACTCTTCCCTTCTCCCTAATTTAAAAAAAAAAACACAAAAACAACTACATCCCTTAGACTGTTCATTGACTGAGCCAGAGAGTAAAGAATTAAATTGTGCACACTCCAGGGGGATCCCAAGGTGAACAATCCAGCAGTCCTCAAGGGGGCAGTTCTACATATACACGTGCACACACAGGCAAATATGTTTGAGCTTTGGGGTACACACCCTAATGCAATAGGCTGTGCACACCTATGTGTCCTTTTGATGGGGGAATTGTATATTTTATATTTTCTTCTTATTGTTGGCTCAAATTGTTGGCTCACAATATCTAATAAAGAATTCTAAACCTGGTGAAAAATTTATTTTTGTAAAATCTTACCGTAAAATCCTTTTCTCTTAAGCTCATTGACAGACGTAGTCCTCATTGATTAATAACAACTCGGGTTATACTGCCCTCTACAGGAGTAGGACTAGACAGGAAAGAAAACGTTCTGGCCACACCCTAGGGGCAGTCCCAGAGGGTATATCCTCTCACTTCCTGCTACAGCAAATCAGTTATGTCACAAAGCAGTGTTTAGAGAATTTAACCCAACCCAACTCAAAAACAGAGGGGCGGGTACTACGTCTGTAAATGAGCATAAGAGAAAAGGATTTTACGGTAAGATTTTACAAAAATCCATTTTTCTCTGTCGCTCATTGACAGACGTAGTCCTCGTTGATTAATAACAACTCAGGACGTCCCAAAGCAGTACCACAAATGAGGGGTGGGATAACAGAAATCAAAATCCAGAAGGCCCAACCGGAGCCAACCAGAAGCATCAAGGACTCATCAAGCAAAAAGATGAGACCTAAGTGAAAAACCCAACAAACCCTTGAGGTAGACCAACAGTCTCCTCAGATTGCGGCCTGCAGAACCTTGCAGCCAAAAGAGGCATCTGACGATGCCATCACATCAACTTTATAAAATGATGTAAAGGTATGAACCGACGATCAAGTCATCGCCTTGAAAACCTGGATCGCTGACGCCTGATGGCGGAAGACCCAGGAAACACTAGGCGCCCGAGTAGAGTGCGCCTTAACAGGGAACGGAGGATTCCGACCCTTAATAGAATAAGCCTGTACCACCGTCTGACTGGTCCATCTAGATATGGTCGCGGCAGACACAGGCAACCCCCTTCTAGGGCTATCCGTGATCACAAAAAGTGAGTCCGTCTTACGAAACAAGTTCGTAGTAGTCAAGTGTACCCTGATTGTCTGAACCCCATCCAAGGAGTGTAATGCAAACTCCCAAGGATGGCTAGTCTTAGGACACGGGGAAGGTAACACAATATTTTTATTCAGATGAAAACTCTGAAAACCACTTTAGGAAGGAAGGATGGATTCGGAAGAAGAGCCACCTTATCTCTATGAACCACCAGATATGGGGAACGACAAGATAATGCGGCCAGTTCTGACACCCTGCGTGCAGAAGTAATGGCCACCAAGAAGGCCACCTTCTGGGATAATGTAAGCAAGGGAATCTCCCTAATATCTTCAAAGAGAAGTTTCTGAAGAACCGACCACACTAAATTAAGATCCCAGGCGGTAAGGGTGCACGCACTGGCGGAGCCAGATGTCGCACCCCCTGGATGAAATTCCGCACCAAGGAATGATTAGCCAAAGGTTTCTGAAAGAAGATTGCTAAAGCTGAAACCTGACCCTTGATCGTGCTCAAGGACAGTTTCTGCTCAACCCCTTGTTGCAGACAGACAAAGATTCGGGTCACCGAATAGGTATGTGGGGGAAATCCAAGAGATTCACACCACGCAATATAAGACTTCCATGTGCTGGAAGTCGCTTTCCTTGCTTTAACTAGAGGTAGGAATAACTGAAGCTGACACTCCCTTGCCCTTCAGTACCTGGGTCCTACGAAAGATGCTAGTCGTTTCGATGGCCACCAGGACACTCTAAGTGCCCTTTTCTTGACATAAGTAACGACCGTGGCATTGTGCGATTGGATCCGAATCGGGCTGCTCTAGAGCTGCTCGGTCCAGTAAATCAGACAAAATCTGATCGCTCTCAGTTCCGATACCCTTATTGGTAACCTAGATACTATCGGAAGGAATGACTTCCCCTGATTGAGCATCGGAGACTCCCTGGTCCGCTCGCTCAACCGGATCCGATTGTCTAGGGAATCGGAATTCTGATTTCATTAGAAAAGAATCTCCTTTAGTATGAGACTGGGTATACGGTACTGCCTCTAAGAAGGCCACCATCAGTCCCAGCCAATTGACGGACAGCAACATCCGAATCGTTGACTGAACCTTCTGGAGTTTCTCCGCAAGGAGAAACTCTCTTGCCCGGGATGTATCCAACATTAGGCCCAGATAGTTCAGTCTCCTGGTGGGAACCAGGGATGATCTTTGGGAAAGCGAAGAAAACGCTGATGTCCTGCGATGATGGGGATCTAAAGATAGGCATCCTAAATGTCTATGGACGCCAGGAAATCCCCCTGATGCAGGGAGGCCACCACTGTTCGGATGGACTCCATTTTTCCCCAAGTCCAGAAATTGGACGCACCTTGCCCTCTTTCTTGGGCATTGTGAACAGGTTCGAATAGAACCCCTGAAACCGTTCAATGTTAGAAGGGAAGAATCGCACCGGTGGAAGTGATCGAAACTCGATCCTGTATCCTGACCGTATGACCTCGCGAACCCCTTAGTCCGGGGTTCTGGCAAGCCATGGATCCGGAAATCGGTGAAGACATCCCCCCACCCCAGAGATGGGTAGGGGCGCATCAGGCTGTATTCTTCAGGCTTGGCTGAGCTGGACTTTTTGTTTAGCCGACCAGCGCCCTTTGAAAACCCTCTGAAGGGGCTTTGGAGGGTTTCGCCTTATCACCGCCCTCGCGGAACGAACAAACTCTTTATGAGCAGAAAAGGAAGGTCCTCGTTAGTTACGAGGTCCTCTTATCCTAACAGTCTGTGGCAAGACAGTGCTCTTGCCCCCAGTGAGATCCTTTATAATCTCAACCAAACTAAATGGCAACCACTGACCTAAGGGTTGACCCTATCAGGGAAAAAATGACGCGGGATTCCGCTTCCAATTTTTCGATCCATCGGATCCCTAAAGGACGCAGCGTCCTCCAACTGGATAACGGTGGCTTTATTTGGAAATTGGTGAGTCCACAACAGGTGGTACCCTCTATCCTTTAAAGAGGGATTTCTCAAACGGATAGCGCCTAGCCATGTGTTTGGAAATAGCAGGGGTTCGTTTCAAAACGACCCCATTTGGGTAAAGGAAAATCCTTCTCCCTTTTGGTTGGCTAACAAGTACCAAAAAGGAATCTCAGTCTCAGCTACCTCTGCCGGTGTAACCTCAAGACTAAAGGTTTCCCGGACGGCCACAACTAGTGCATCCACCACTCTTGTGCTATGGCGGAGGCAGAAACGTTCTCCTCACTGCTGAGGAGACATTACCTGAGACAACAGCCCCATAAGAAGGACCTGTAGCTGCACTGACCAGCTCCGAATCCGTATCTGAAGTATCAGATAAAAAATAGGGGTAGGCGGGGGTCGCTTCTTGACCCCCGTCCCTGACAGGCCACCTCCACCCGGCATACCAAAGACTCCAAAACTGCCGATAATGCATTAAAAACAAGTGGGGTACTGGAGGGTCCTGCGGCCACCTTGAGGGGATCAGGTGGGAATACATATGCGGCAGGGTCAATGATTATACAAGACATTTGCCAGCGACAAAAAAAAAAAAAAAAATGACAAAGTAAAAAACTTTTTTTTTTTGTAATCCCCCAGCGCAACAGCGCCCCTCAGTGTTACCTGCCTTTTTGGACCCCACAGAGAGGGAGAGACCCCAAGGCTCATCCCTGATGCACAGAAGTTTTCTATCAGCTTGCTCAGTGCTGTCCTGTTACAGACAGGAAGTCTTTGGCCCTTTTTCCTGGGTAAAGGAGGCGGCTCCGCCCCTTAACACGCCTTCCGGCGCCTCCCCCTGGCTCCACGAGGTGTTTGGTCACCTCAAACATGGCCGCCCCCATGCTGGAGACACGAGGCTACGCCAATATGGCGGCCTCGTGTGATCTGCAAGACAATGGCGGCGGCCTGTTAGGATAGCGGCGGCTAGCAGCGGCCTGCGGGATGCTGTATTCGGCCTAGCGGCCTGCGGGAGTGCATCGCCCCACAAACTTCACCCTGGATGGTGATAAGCCTGGCCTGCGGTACAGGACCCTGGCAGGCCGCATGCGGTCCGTGCCACAAAACAGTGCTGTACAGCCCGTGGAAGCTGGAGGAATGGCGATCTGGACTGCAGTACTCAGGCATAGGCATCAGCCTGTGTGCCTCTGACAGGTAGGATACCTTATACTTCAATAGTAACGCCCTTTTAGTGCTGCCACTGACTTCAGTCATCCTTACAGTCTTACAATGACTTTAGATCGTCAGCTCCCAAACCAAGCCTCCTGGTTATTTTACACAAAAATCACACTCAAATTGGGGGATCTGTGACTTATTATAGGATAGAGGGGAGATCCATCCTACCATCCCAGAGAGGGGCCCGCGTCCACCACAAACCCGACAAGGGGAGAGGGGGAACATACTACTCACCATACCGGAACCAGGCGGGCGCCAACTCCTGACAGAACCCCTCTCCACCGGGGTGGGGGGGCTGTCGACCAATATGGATGCCATGACTCTGTTGGTCATTGGCGTCCAGGCGAGACGTTTAACTCGCAAGGTCAGTCCCTGTCCAGTGGGACTATGTCGCGGCCGACCCAGCGCGGAGCTATGGCCTGCACGCGCTCCTAGGCTTAACTGGGGTGACCACTGGATCTCAACATCCAGCCCGTCGCCCAGTTCCAGCTTACTTGCTTGAAGATCTCACAGGAAACTGGAGAAAAGAGCTGTCTAAAAAATCTTTCTAAGAAAAAAATCCTGCCAGGACCGAAGATCCTAGCAAGGCATCTAGGTCCTTACTCCTAACTAGACAGAAAAAAACTGATTTGCTATAGCAGGAAGTGAGAGGATATACCCTCTGGGACTGCACCTAGGGTGTGGCCAGAACGTTTTCTTTCCTGTCTAGTCCTACTCCTGTAGAGGGCAGTATAACCCGAGTTGTTATTAATCAACGAGGACTACGTCTGTCAATGAGCGACAGAGAAAGTCTGATTACTCATATGAAAGGAATGTGTGATTTCAAACTGACCAAGTCCTAAAATGTCATATTGCTGCTTACAAAGAGAGTTGGCTTGGGTGCTGTCTATACCTTACACAATAATCTATATAATACAGATATCACTTGAAAAAGTCAGTCTCGTCTTCAGAGTCTTCATGCATGGTGTGTGATCACCTGTGACATGCTGCATTTGCAGATAGGATCCGTGGCAAAACAGCATCTTTAGTTTAGTATTCTTATCATACTTTCTTTATCTTTATCTGTATCTGTCATTACTTTTATAAATGTTATACTTATAAGTATTTGTGTGATTTCTCTTTGCACATATCAAACACAACCCAAATACCTTGATAAAACACCTGTTTTAAAAAGGATCCTTACTTTTACACTACTTCTGCCTTTGGCAACCCACTATGTACTGCCTAAATGTCAGGATGTCCAATCAGTAAATGAATCCACCCCCCCCTCCCATACATGAGCACTTGGCTAAGAGAATGTGGCTTGCTTAACCAGACATGTGCAGTTCAATCTCTCTCACTCAGAGTGCACTGAGCTCAGCCACAGTGCAACCCCCTCTGGCTGTCGAGTTTGATTAGGGTAGATTGCCATGGCGGTGATAAAACCACAGCTCAACTGCTTGTTTTTACTGCCTCACCCCCCCCCCCCCCCCACCACAAGTGGAAACTACAACATCAGTTAAGCTGTGTTGATTCACACAGATCGGTGCTGACTTAACTTTAATTTCTGTGCCCACCATAATGGTGTATTGAGGTGGGTTATGGCACAATATGTAAAAACAAAGATATGCTGCATATATTTGCAGTGCACCTCACCTAATGTGAACCACTTGCCACCAAATCACATACTTGATTTGACTTCAAGTGGCTGTACCGGGATGATGCCCGCAGCTACTAGCCAACACGTCCGCCGGCTAGTTGGAGACTTGAAGAAAGCTGGAATCGGCTTTGATCGGGTCGCCACTGTGGTAACCTGGAAGGGATGACATGACATCACATCTGGTTTACCAGCATCTTAACTGCGCCATTTTTCGAAAGTATTCAAAAACGCAGATCTTGATGTTTAAAATGCTTTTAAATGCAAAGGCGGGATTTGTGGTCTTCTAGACCCCAGACCCCCCCATAAAGAGTACCTGTCATGTCCTTAGTGCTGTCACAAGGATGTTTACATTCCTTGTGGCAGCAATAAAAGTGATAAAAATAAAATAAATTAAACAACAGTGTAAAAATAAAAAAAATTAATATATATATATATATATATATATATATATATATATATATTTTTTTTTTTTTTTTTAAAGTGCCCCTTTACCCCCGTGCTTAAACGCAAAGTAAGTCAGTCCCAGACGCAAACTGCAATCGTTCCACACATGTGAGGTCTCGCCACAATCATCAGATCCTGGACAGTAATTCTAGCACTAGACCTCCTCTCTGCATCTTAATTGGTAACCTGTAAAGGCATTAAAATCGTGGCCTACGGATAGCAAATGTACGTTGTTTTTTGCAGTTTTAAAGCGTAACATCTTTGGTATCTATTTACTCAGTGTGCCATCATCTTTTATATTTTACAAAAATATTATTCTCTGGGGCCTCTGCTTCAAAAAATATATATACTGTTTGGGGGTTCTAACTAATTTTCTAGCAAAAAATGGAAAAAAAAGTGCCAGAAAAAAAAAAAGAAGAGAAACAGCACCTGTTAGCATATAGACTGGTGTGGATGAGCCCAGAGAAATCTTGTTTTTCTTTTCAGTTTTTAACTTATGGCTGCCAATATGCATATTCAAATGCCAGTGGCAATTCTAATATGTACAACTAGTATACAGACCTAAGCCCTAGTTGGTGGGTTTGAGATCGTGCAAGTTCAGCTGAACTGCAAAACTGCATGGTCAGTCCAACTTCGGGGGCACTTTCACAGACATCTGTGCGTTTTCATGCACAGATGTCTATTGAAATCGCCCCCCGAAGTCGCCAAAAGTAGTGCAGACACTACTTTTGGGAATCGGTACCTTTGCCAGCAATTGGCTCCGATGTCAAATCTCATGTCGAATTGGACCAATGTGAATGTGGGCTAAATGTGACGCTATAAGGCCGAGTGTTGCATTTCTATGCCATTCCTGCACATTCTGCGCTGTTACGATTTTGCAATCCATTCATTTGAATGAAATGCTACAAAAATAGAACCCTGTGCTAAGGAGTCACACCCCTATACATGAAAATTTTCACATAAATGTAACCAAAAAAATCTTTATTCATTTGATTGGGTTGCAAATGGCAACAGAATGTGGAAAAAGTATGTTTAGAAATGGGCCGTAACAAATCCCATGGCACTGCGTTTGCGATCTGCATTTTAGGTGAAACAATAGTAGGTGTAGCGCTTAAAACATGATGTTAAGATGAACAGCACAGTCCATAAATCCTTAAAAAGTCCACACATATAAGACAAAGATGTTAGATTTCTTCCGAAAAGTAAAATGTGTGATCCCAAAGGGGTACAGACACTCTAAACTCCAATATCCCAGTGCAAAGGTTCCACCACCAAGGGATAAGATTGGCCTCTTACCACAACACAATGATCCCCATGACAGGGATCATAATCAGCATATATGAGATCCGGATCCGCTGACAGGTCCTGCGCCAGCTCCCACACAGATCGAGCCCACTCCTCTCAAGATAAGTAGGTATGCAAAAGAAGGGGAACAACTACCATAGTGTGATATTGTTGGGAAACTTTATTCATATAAAACTGCAAAGTGGCAACTCACATTTGTGTTGTAATCGTAAGCGTGTATCACGGAGTGTCCCGAGTCTCGGTATCCTGCCGAGAAAATGGCCGCCGCGTCCCCTCGGTGGTCACAGCGTGACGTGCCGCAGGCTCCTCCACTGCATTTTAGGTGCCTTTAACCACATTTACTGCGGCAGGGAGCCTCTCCTGCACGAACCGACGTAGCCCTACATCAGTCGCGTGCATGGTGCTTCTTCCCCAAGGCAGCGGGGATGCCGATCCATGGGGCCAGCGCCCGCGATTGCCGTGGGCACCCACTAATGCTCCCCGATGAGAGAGTAGGATGGTCAGCTGTTGTAAACACACTCTGAAAAGATCACAGAGTGCCTGTGATCCTTCTATATAGGATCACAGGTCTATGTGGTCATTTCACAAGCCCATCCCCCATACAGTTAGAAAATACCCCCTAGACTCACACTTAATCCTTTGATCACCACTGTGTTAACCCCTTTCCTGCCAATGTCATTATTACAGTAACAGTGCATATGTTTAGCACTGATTACTGTAGTAATGTCACTGGCACCCCCAAAAGTGTCAAAAATGTCAGTTAGGGGTCTGAGCTGTCCTCCGCAATGTTGCAGTCCCGCTAAAAAGCGCAGATCGCCATCATTACTAGTAAATAATAAATAAATAAAAATGACATAAATCTTTTACCTGGTTTGTAGATGCAATAACTTTTGTGCAAACCAATCAAAATACGCTTATTGTGATTTTTTTTTTTTTTTTACCAAAAATATGTAG
This sequence comes from Pelophylax lessonae, assembly GCF_965119305.1. Lineage (NCBI taxonomy): Eukaryota > Metazoa > Chordata > Amphibia > Anura > Ranidae > Pelophylax > Pelophylax lessonae. The sequence continues at coordinate 138,060,335 of NC_138770.1, forward strand.
CAGAATACAAATTGGCCTAAAAGGATGAAAAATTTTGATTTTTCATTTTTTTTTTTTTTTGGGAGGGGGGGGGATGTTATATAGTTTTTTTTTCTGTCACTCTTGTTTGTAGTGCAAAAAATAAAAATCGCACAGGTGATCAAATACCACCAAAGAAAGCTCATCAATTCTATTTGGGTACAGAGTCGCACGACCGTGCAATTGTCAGTTAAAGTAACACAGTGCCGAATCGCAAAAAATGGCCCGGTCATTAAGAGGGCAAATCCTTCCTGTCCAGAAGTGGCATTGGCATTGGCACCTGCATGCAGATGGCAAGGGCAATGCATTTAAGCGTGGTGCAGCAAACACGCACTGTATCCTGGTGCGAACCAGCCCTAAATGATTTGAATAGAGCGTGTTTATATAGAAGGTATTCATGGGGAAGATCTTTAGCTCAGACATGATGGTGAGATCTTTTCTACAAATGAACTGTTCAGTACAGCAAAACACAAATGAATGCAGATCAATACGTCTCATTCCTGAGAGCACATTCATTTGGTGCTGTTCCAGAGACTGGTTAGAGTTTTGCAAGCGGCTGCTATTTTAAGAAACATAAAATATTGGCAGAGATGCCGCAACCACCCAAGTTATCAATCTTGCATGAATAATGTAAAAATACCAAAAGCTAACTCCACAAGGCAGACTCCCTTTATCATGGTGTATATTAGAATCATTGCAGATACCTCACGCTGGGAAGACAACACTGCACCTACTTTACATGGAGCAGGAATCCAGGAGTGAACATCTTCTGTAAACAGCGTGTGGGAGGAAAGTACTGTTTGTTCCTCGCCTAGTGAAAGTTTTCATTTATTTTAAAAGTGCCATGTATAACCACTTGACCTTCAGAAGATTTACCCCCCTTCATGACCAGGCAATTTTTTTTGCTATACGGCACTGCGTTACTTTAACTGAAAATTGCACAGTCAAGCAACGCTGTGCATAAATTAGTAATTTATGTCCTTTTTCCCCACAAATAGATCTTTCTTTTGAAGGTATTTGATCACCTCTACATTTTTTTAGTTTTTGCGCTATAAACAAAAAAAGAGCGATAATTTTGAAAAATATATATATATATTTTTTACATTCTGGTATAAAACACATCCAATAAAAAAAAAAAAAAGCAAAAAATCGAATTTCTTAGAAAATGTAGGCCAATATAAATTTTGCTACATAAGTTGGTAAAAACAATCCCAATAAGTGTATATTGATTAGTTAAATCTAATCTAAATTAGTTTCAAAAGTTATCGCAGCTACAAATTATATATATATATATATATATATATATATATATATATACAGTATCTCACAAAAGTGAGTACACTCCTCACATTTTTGTAAAAATTTTATTGTATCTTTTCATGTGACAACACTGAAGAAATGACACTTTGCTACAATGTAAAGTAGTGAGTGTACAGCTTGTATAACAGTGTACATTTGCTGTCCCCTCAAAATAACTCAACACACAGCCATTAATGTCTAAACTGCTGGCAACAAAAGTGAGTACACCCCTCGGTTTCATGTAACTCATTAGTGTTACAAGGTCTCAGGTGTGAATGAGGGAGCAGGTGTTAAATTTGGTGTTATTGCTGGCAATATGTAAGCGACATCCCTAAGTCGTGAAACGCGTCTGCCTTTGTGTCCTGCATCCACAGTGTGTTGTTCCAGTTTGCCTAGTTGTTTGATGTGGAATAAATTTACTCCAATTTTTGATTTATATCGGAGTGCGGTCATCTCTTTTTGCTTCATGTGATTCCGGATTGACGGATCCTACCAGCACCTGACATCTAGCCCACCTGGAGCGGTCTTTTCCCAATTGGATTTCAATTGCTCTCATTCTCTCATACTGGTCACTGGAAGTTCAACATGGCACCTCATGGTAAAGAACTCTCTGAGGATCTGGAGAAAAGAATTGTTGCTATATATAAAAATGGCCTAGGCTATAAGAAGATTGCCAAGACCCCAAAACTGAGCTGCAGCACGGTGGCCAAGACCATACAGTGGTTTAACAGGACAGGTTCCACTCTAACCAGGCCTCGCCATGGTCGACCAAACTAGTTGAGTGCACGTGCTCAGCATCATATCCAGAGGTTGTCTTTGAGAAATAGACATATGAGTGCTGCCAGCATTGCTGCAGAGGTTGAAGGGGTGGGGGGTCAGCCTGTCAGTCCTCAGACCATACGCTGCACACCGCATTAAATTGGTCTGCAAGGCGTTCCAGAAGGAAGCCTCTTCTAAAGATGATGCACAAGAAAGCCCGCAAACAGTTTTCTGAAGACAAGCAGACTAAGGACATGGATTACTGGAACCATGTCCTGTGGTCTGATGAGATAAAATAAATGTATTTGGTTAAGATGGTGTCAAGTGTGTGTGGTGGCAACTGGGTGAGGAGTACAAATACAAGTGAGTCTTGCCTACAGTCAAGCATGGTGGTGGGGGTGTAATGGTCTGGGGCTGCATGAGCGCTCCCGACACTGGGGAGCTACAATTAATTGAGGAAACCATGAATGCCAACATGTACTGTGACATACTGAAGCAGAGCATGATCCCCTCCCTTCAGAGACTGGGCTGCAGGGCAGTATTCCAACATGACCCCAAACACACCTCCAAGACGACCACTGCCTTGCTAAAGAAGCTGAGGGTAAAGGTGGTGGACTGGCCAAGTATGTCTCCAGACCTAAACCCTATTGAGCATCTGTGGGGCATCCTCAAATGGAAATTGGAGGAGCACAAAGTCTCTAACATCCACCAGTTCTGTGATGTCGTCGTGGAGAAGTGGAAGAGGACTCCAGTGGCAACCTGTGAAGCTCTGGTGAACTCCATGCCCAAGAGCGTTAAGGCAGTGCTAGAAAATAATGGTGGCCACACAAAATATTGACACTTTGGGCCCAATTTGGACATTTTCACTTAGGGGTGTACTCACTTATGTTGCCAGCGGCTTAGACATTAATGGCTGTGTGTTGAGTTATTTTGAGGGAACAGCAAATTAACACTGTTATACAAGCTGTACACTCACTACTTTACATTGTAGCAAAGTGTCATTTCTTCAGTGTTGTCACATGAGAAGATATAATAAAATATTTACAAAAATGTGAGGGTTGTGGGTTGTACTCACTTATGTGAGATACTGTATATACTGGAATTTGTCTTTATTTATTTATTTTTTTATACTACTAGTGGCAGTGATCAGCAACTTATAGCGGGACTCCAATATTACGACGGACAATCTGACACTAACTGACTCTTTTGACACTTTTTTGGGGTCCAGTGACACTGATACAGTGATCAGTGCTAAAGATATACACTGTCACTGTACTAATGACACTGTATGGGAAGAGGTTAAACTTCTGGGGCCATCAAAGTGGTAAAATGTGTGCCTAACCAGTGTTTATGTGTGTACTGTGAGGTGCTTTCACTAAGGGATGTGCTGGTTTTTATTCCCTGCTTTGCAGGAAAACAAAAACCAGCATATCCCCGCTGACAGGACAGAGCTGTGTATTTCCTCTCACTTCCTGTTTTGGCTATGGGACAGGAAGTGGAGGGAAATCTCCACAATGTGACATAGATTGCAAAAAAATAAAAAATCTAACAGGGGTTATAACCCTCCCTTATCCTCTCAAAATGAAATAAAAAAAATGTCTATAGCTCTACTTTATCCTACATTTTATTACCGCCTCCCAAGTCCCAACCACCCACCTAAAATATATCATACAGGCAGAGGGAGCTTTAGGATTAGAATTTCCCCTATTTTTTCTTCAATAGCAATGGTCAACAGGACAAAAAGAAGGGTGAATGCCGCCCAATGGTAACACAGACAGCAATATAAACTTGGCAAAGGGTCCCACCTTTCCCAACTATAGCCAGATTTAATAAAAAGAAAAAAAGATGCCTAGGGTTAAACTTTAAAGGGTTACTAAACCCAGGAGCCTGCATTCACTATAGCTGGTGCCCCACAGTACACAGAACATGGAAATGCAATAATTATAGTAAATATAAACTGCTAAATACCTTTTCTCATCAGCAGTATATAGAAGTCTTATGACTTTTATCAATGTCTGGTTAAAGCTTTTAGTAGGTTAAAAAGCAAGATGGGATAAATGAGGGTGTGTGAAAAACAGCCGATCCCTAGTTTGAAATACTTACCCACCAGTCTGCTAACAAACCAAAATAAACCTGTCTAACAAATAAGTTAAAAGCAGGAGTTTAGTTAACACATATTTGCAAATGCATGCGGAAGCTGCAAGGCCAGCGACAAGGCATCCTGTGTTACTTGCAGAACCTAACACTAAATAACACTGCTCAACCTGAGTGTAGAAGTGTCTTCCCAAAGGGAAGTACATGCTTGCTAATAGATGGATTGGAAACAGATGGGATTGGAGACCGCCCAATCCTCCCCCACCTGCTCCAATCCACGACTGGCAACGAAAAACGCATGGCTGCACAGAAAAGCCATGGGGTGCAAACAAAATGTGGTCAGCTGGGAGACACACACCCCCATCCCTTTAATAAAGATGCCATAGGCAAATCTGGACTTTGAGTGAGACACCCGCCTGTAAAGTAAGCGTCTCCATCCCTAGTAAGATACAAGAAATGGGCAATTTGGGACTTTATGTGAGAACTGGCGAGCACTGCACAGTGTCTCCATCCCTGTGAATAGTCAATTGAAAAGCAAGGGGGATAAATGAGGGTGTGTGAAAAACAGCCGATCCCTAGTTTGAAATACTTACCCACCAGTAGGCTTTTAGTAGGAGTTTTCATTCTGCTCTGACTGACCTATGAGGCTGCAGAACCCCTGACACTCTGTCTTGGAAGTGCTAATTGGCCCTGTACTGATCACATGCTCCCTTTCAAAGAAAAAAAAAAACTCTCTAGCAATACACACCAAACTGAGTATGTGCAGAGTGCCCCCAAGGCTCTTTCCTATCAGGAGATGGTTTGGGGACTTGGGAAGAAGGGGAGGATCAGAGAAGACAGGATCAAACAATGCAGCGGATTAAACCCGTGTTACCAACCACAGTGAGTAAAACAAGCATGCATTACTGCATACACAGACTGATTTTACTGTTGTGGGTTTAGTAACACTTTAAAGAACAATTCCTTGAACAGACTTCTTGATTTGTAGGAGGCTTTTGTAATCTTTCCCCTTTTTCCCCATTTGATCCCTTTTGGACTGTTATATAAACCAGAGAGTTTTGCTTTAGCTCTTTGATAAATGCAAAACATATCTGTTGATCCTGGCAGAGATTCATTGAGCTGGTGTACACTCTGCCTGTTATCAACGCTGTCCTGTTCTCTCTGTGGACTACAGAACACCTCTGCCCTTTATTTTGTAATTGAGGGAATGGGGGTGGGGTGTTCTTTAGTCCTAAAACACTTCCTATCCTTTATTGACAATGCAGCTTCCACATAGAAACAGTACAAGAAGGGCTACAAGGGACAAATCTTGGTAAAAAAAAAAAGCCACATCCGAAAATAGTATAGAAAGAAAAGGGTGAGGGACCGGACAATGCCGGAGCCCACCTAGATGCACAGGCTTCAACACGGGAGACAACAAAAAATTCTGTATAAAAGTATAACATTTTATTAGTACATTAAAATACAATAATAGAACAAGAGAGTAGAGGCTGCATAAGCCTATATCATCCAGTGACTACGGTGGCATGTGTAGGGGGTGTCCTAGCCGATGGTCCTGCTCCTGCATATGCTTGGGCTACCATTCAGGCTACTATAGTCTCTGGAGGGTGCTCTACAATTGGATGTCTGGTGTATTTCTGCCACACATTTCCTAATGCATTGGGCCAATATCTTCTTCATTCACTGACTCCTAATTAGTTGTCCATAGTTACTACCCAGGAACAATTTAGTATTTGCCTTGGGTGATAGTTCACTCCTGGATTGCAGACGCTCTCCTAGTCTGTTCCCCTGTGTCCGCCCCCAGGCTTTATTTGGATATCCCCAATCCACAAACTACTGCTGCACTAGTGTGCCTAACTGGGTCCTGAAGAAGCCACTGAGATTGGCGAAACGTTGACCTGGCATGTTTGGCTACTGGAAGTATACATCACATATTATGTTATGAGGCTATCTTACAAATGATTAGAGTTATCCGGCAGCTACATAGAGCTGCATACCACAGAAGTCACTTCATAATATGCAGCCTCTACTGTCTTGTTTTATTATTGTATTTTATTTTACTAATAAATGGTATACTTTTTTTTTACAAATATTTTATTTATTGATAAAGGCAGTACAGTGGAAAAATCAAACATAAATACAATTTTGATCGAAAGATACCCTAGTCAAATAGGGAAAGCACCTTCCATACATTACAAATATTCAAGAGTGGTAGCACGTCGGTGCAAGAGAAAACTAGAAAAACCTGTCTCCACGTCCAGAAGAGGAGGCGAAACACCCCCCCACGGGACACGTCTGAACTACAGTAGCTCAAGACACCTGGAGAGAGATAAAAGATATCAGCAGGGCAACCAAAACTTTTCCCAAACTGTCACTACCCAACCTTTTATAGAATGTCGAAAACACAAGATAAAGAAGTGCAGAGCGCAGAACAGGAATTCCAAGGGAGAGCAAAGAGTGGAAGAAACAGAGGGGCGAAAGCGAAGAAAGAAAAGAGAATAGAGAGAGAAAAAATAAAAGGGGTGAGGGGGGGTTGAGGGGGGGGGAGGGGGAGATAGGTGGGGCCCCCGACACCGACAGCGCCACCTGTCAATCAAATACCAGCTCAAGCATCAGCTCTAAGCGCTCAGCAGGGACTTCCCCTTGTCAGTGAAGATGAAAGCGTTCCAGTACCCCCACGTCTTCTCATATCGTTCCCTTCTATTCTGCTAATAAATGGTATACTTTTATACACATTTTTTGTTGTCTCTCGTGTTGAAGCCTGTAAAATCCAGCATCTAGGTGAGCTCCGGCATTATCTGATCTGTCACCCTTTTCTTTCCATAGTACAAGAAGGGTTGTCACCCTAGGATAGGAAGTGTGTTACTGGCAAGATCACCAGGTGAAAATAAAGTGGAAAAAAAGACTAAAATAAAACAAATGCAGGCACCACAGCCAAGGAATATAAACTGAGGAATATCATTTTTCTTCTTGGGTTTAGATATAATTTAGGAAACAATTCTATACAGAATGGATTTCTCAGTTTTAGACAGGGCTGCTGTTAGAAATCGCGGGGCCCAGTACAGACTACCTGGCAGTGCCCCCCCAAGAAAATATTAAAGATATATTTAGCTAAAATTACAACAAAATCACTATTAGCAGACACAAATATAACATAACTCACATAATTCCTGCTAAATCTAGAAAAAAAAAAAAAAACGATGTTAAATAAAAATGAAGATGAGATGAGAAAAATATACAGGTTAGGCAGTTGGAGCTCAGTGATCAGAGAGACAGAGGGAGAGAAACAAAGTTACAAATAAACTCCTGAGCAGAGATAACATTAGAGCCAGTGCTGGGAGGGGGGGCCCACACAGGGAGGGGGATTAGTGAGAGACGAGTGTCTCTTTCTCAGCAGACAAAAGCTGATAGCAGGGAGAGGGACAGATCAGATTCAGGTGCTGGAGGAAGATTTCTGTATTTGTTGTCCATCACTAATCCCCCTCTCTGTGTGGGCCCTCCTGTGTGCTTGGGCCCCCTACAAGAGGGCTGGTGGTCCCCCCCTATCAGCGGCCCTGGTTCTAGATATAGTGGGGTGAAATATCCCCAACTGCTATTCCACTAAAGCATGTCCTCAGATATGGTGCCAAATGAAACATATGTTTGCAATGCAGACTAAGCATGAATATACTGATGTACATGCAATCCCTAAATCTACACACCATGTGGTCCGAGCAAAAAAAAAACAAAACAAAAGCAGCAGATTTTTGAAAAAGTTAAAAAGAAGTATGCAGTCTTATTGCCTGCTATTATCCCCATAAGTCACACTGACTTAAGAGGACATACCATTGGATATATTTTCATGCTAAAGAACAACTCTCACTTTGTTTTTGTACTCTGTACCCCAGGGGACAAAGTACATAGTATGAAAGGGAAGGGGAAATTGGGACTTTATATGAGACTCCTGACCAACGGAGTCTCCATCCCTGTTGCATAAAGCGAAAAAAGGGGGCAAAAGAGCCAGTTGGGACTATATGAGGTGTGGCCAATCATGAATAAATAACATTTGTAATGTAATAACAATGACCAGAAGGAAAATAATAAAAACATCTCTTTATTAAACTGTTATTACATTACAAATGTTATTTATTCATGATTGGCCACACCTCATATAAAGTCCCAACTGGCTCTTTTGCCCCCTTTTTTTCGCAAAGTATATAGTATTGTCCCATGTTCCTACGCACTTTGTAAGCCTAGCTATCAGATCAAAAGGGATGCCCCCCAACCCCAGTGTAGCTAGCAAGGAGACCATCCTTGATAGCCATTGCTTGCCTGTGGCTTTAAGCCCTTGCATGAGAAAAGCAACAGCAAGAAAAATGCAGGAGAGGGATGTTTTGGGTCAGCCTCCCACAGGGGCAGACTGGCAACTTTTGGCCCAGGGGGCAAGTACAAACCAGAGGCCCATGGTTCATTGACCCCCTCCCACTCTCTCTCTTCCCATCCTCCTCCTGACCCCCATTCCAAGCTGAAGCCCTACTCCAGGTACTCTCTACTTACCGGCTTAATCCGGGTTCCCGACCTGGCCAGCAGGGGGTGGTTGGGGGAAGCTGGGACAGCTCATCGGGGGAGAAGAATCTCCAGTGGGGCATGGAACCAGCCTCTGCTCACGCGCTCTGTCCTTGTCTTCAACCCACCCTCAGTAGGTTAGTGACAGGGAATTTTTACTTCTCTTCACCGGGAATCCTTTAGGCATGTCTGTGGCAGAAGCCATGCAATCTTTTTATGGGGCATCAGAGAGGCCCAGGGGGCAATTGCCCCCTGGCCCAGTCCTCCCCTGGCCTCCCATCTATTTGCATTCTTCTTGCCGCCTCTCATCTCAGACAACTGCTTGGAACCAGAGACAAGTGCTGGTTTTCAAGCAACTATTTTCTTGCTAGTTCGGTTGTTGCTGTCCAACCCTGTAGCTAGACTTGCAAAGCTTGTAGGAACATGGGACAAGGTAATATATGTAGTATCACACAAATGCAGCCCTTAAGACATCATTAAAATCCAACGTGTAATTAAAAGCAACTTTAGGGAAGAGTCCAAAAAAGTGCAGAACCACACAGGAAGGTATTGGGAAGGATCCACCTCCAGCGGTGGACTACTTGTTCAAGAGTAGTCAACAAAGCTTAGACATGTCTGGCTCCAACTCTCCACTGTTACGTAATGTTGCGTAAATGATCTTTAACCACTTGTCGACTGCCGCACGACTATTTACGTCAGCCCCTCACAGGCAGAGCGACGTAGGGCTTTGTCGCTAGCCTGTAAGGGTTTTGGGAGCGAGCACGCGCCGCCGGATGCGCGCTCCTGCTCCCGCTCGGTCACGGACCCCCCCCCCCCCGCGCGTGTGCCCGGCGGACCCGATGTCCGCCGGGCACTCGCGATCGTCCATGACAGCGGGAGAAAGGCAGGCAGCTAGTGTAAACAAAGCCGCCTGTCAGTTCTCCCTGTGTATGAATGGTGATCAAACGGTTCTACTATGTAGGACCGTTGATCACTTTTCTTACACAGCAAGCCACAGCCAATCACAGTTAGAAACACGCCCTTAGGACACACTTAACCCCTCCCTCTCCAATACAGTTAACTCCTTTACTGCCAGTGTCATTTTTACAGCATTTTTTGCATATATATAGCACTGATTACTGTAGTAATGTCACTGGTAACCCCAAAAGTGTCAAAAATGTCAGTCAAGGGTCCGATCTGTCTGCCCCAATATCGCAATCCCGCAAAAAAAAATTGCGGATCGCCGCCATTACGCGTTAAAAAAAAAACCAACAAAAATGACAAAAATCTTTCCCTTTGTAAACGCAATAACTTTTGCGCAAACCAATCAAAAAACGCTTTTTGCGATTTTTTTTTTACCAAACATATGCTAAAAAAAAAACTGGCCTAAAATGTTAAAAAATTTTGATTTTTACATTTTTTTGGGGGAATTTCATATAAAAAAAATGTGAAAAATATTGTTATTTTTGCAAAATTGACGCTCTTTTTTTGTTTATAGCGCATGATCAAAAAATCGCACAAGTGATCAAATACGACCAAAAGAAAGCTCTGTTTGTGGGAAAAAAAGGACGCCAAATTCGTTTAGGTACAGCGTCGCATGACCGCGTAATTGTCCGTTAAAATCACGCAGTGCTGAATCGCAAAATAGGCCCTGGTCAGGAAGGGGGTAAAATCTTCCGGGGCTTAAGTGGTTAAAATACCGGCAAGATCCACCGCATATAGGCTCTCACAGGGAATGTATGTAAGGATAGGCAAGAAGGAACTTCATTGTGTAGTGTTACTCACAAACAGGGATACCTTCCTGTGTGGTTCTCCACTTTTTTGGACTCTTCCCTTAGCCTCGGTTCACATTTATGCGATGCGGGAAGGCTGCGAATCCGCAGCCTGTTCCCGCATCGCACACGCACCCCCGGCAGTTCACACTGCCATATGCGATACGCTGGGGGTGTCAATGTGATGTTAACGACACCCCCAGTTTGATCGCATATCGCAGTGCGATCGTGCAGTTCGCACAGGATCGGATCGCACAAGTGTGAACCGCTGTGCGATCCGATCCTGATGCGGCTGCCAAAAAGGGTCCTGTGCGTGTTTGGTGCAGCTGCGGTGCGAATTTAGCCATACAAAGTGTATGGCTAAACTCGCACCGCACAGCTGATCGCATGTAATGTCGGAGCAGTGCGCTCCGACATTACATGCGAACCCCGCACACGCACAAGTGTGAACCGGGGCTTAAAGCTGCTTTTTATTACACTTTGGATTTAAATGATGTCTTAAGCGCTGCATTTGTGTGATACTATTTTTATGTTTTTTGACCAAGAGAATTGTGTTAGCAGCTTTTGACAATTTTTATAATACTTGATTATCTGTTTATTAGCACAGTTGATTTCTTGTTTTTTTTTTTAAAGTAATATGTGTACTTTGTCCCCTGAGGGACAGAACACAGAGTTATAAGAGAACTTATTATAATTTTTATTTTACAGTTCTGTCCCCTATGGGATAAAGTACATGCAGTCATTTTTTTGCATGTTTCTAAGTGCTTTCTAACCCAGGTTTGAGTACCAACCCCCCCCCCCCCCCCCCTCTCCACTCTGGGTATGGCAGATCCGACAACAGCTTTGAAGGAGATGGTTTATTGAACATTTTCCCATGATGACTCAACACTTTCCCAAGACAACAACAATAAGTGCCGGTTCACACTGCAGCGACGCTACTTCGCACCGCGACCTCCGAGGTCGCGGTGCAAGCAGCGCGCCGCTACCTCGGAGCGGCCGCCACGGACTTCATAACATTGAAGTCTATGGCGGTCGCCTCCGGGTCGCCCCAAAGAAGCTCCGGACCCTTTTTCTAGGTCGGAGCGACTTGTGTCGCTCCTATTAGAACGGGTCCGCAGCTTCCCTATGGGAGGCGACCTGCGGCGACCTGTGAGGCGACCAGGTCGCCTCACAGGTCGCCCTAGTGTGAACCGGCACTGAGAGGAATTGGGGGGGGGGGTGCCTCTGCACTTCTCTTACCATTGTTGTCTCGGGAAAGTGCTCACATCTGGTAAGTTGCAGTTTTGAATGAGCTGTCTCCTTTATAGCTGTTGTCTGATCAGCCACAGGGCAGAAAGGAAGAGGGGCAAGACGAACCTCACAACTAGGGTTAGAAAGCACTTAGAAACATGGGACTACGGGAGTACTATGTGTATGTAGCACCCTCTAGGTAACCTATAGGGGAGACCTTGTCTGCTTATCAGCAGGGTCCAATTGTTCAGCTAGGCTGTCATGTGTTCTCAGGTGAGACTGTTAAGTTGGGGAGACTCCCCACTGTATCCAATGAGGGCTCTAATTGGACGGTGGAGGAAACCTGACCAATAGCACACCAGGGCTTGTATCCATCCCAGAGGGCAGATTCTGCCGCAATGCTTCTTGGGAGGGGGTATAAGTGTGTGGGGAGCACCTGACAGGATGTCTTTGGCAGAAAGCAGAGTCCCTGGAGGAGGGTGACGTCTGTCTCTCCTCCTGTCAGCGCAAGGAAAGGTGTCCTTGGCGGTCGGCCTAGAGGACGGAAGGTTGAGTCATGAGTACTGTGAACTGCCCCGGGGTCTGCCTAGGATAGGAGACCACTCCAGGAGGTCAGAGGGATCCAGGAGCCAGCTAACCAGGAGGAAGCTTAAAAAGGGGGTGCCAGAGTCTAAGCCCTGAAGAGAATTCAGTGAGAGAGGGTGCCGGTGTGGGCCCTGAAGTGTTAAGAGTTGCAGCAGTGTTTACAAGTAGCTACCTCAGCCAGGAAGGCTAAAGGGAGCTGTGCAAAAGGACTTTGTGTCACCAAGGAGTGTCAAAGTCAGTTTAGTGTTAACAAGACAGCAAGTCAGCGTTAACAAGCTCCAACTGGCGTTGACCGGCATTCAGCCGGCGTCAAGTCAGCGTCAAGAGGCATTTATTTCACTTGTCCCATTGTGTATAGTCGAACCAGAGGAGTATCCCACTCATTCCCTTCTCCAATCCAAGTCCCTAAAATAAATACAAAACCCAAAGATGCTGGACTGTTTCTTTTCTCAGTGCTCACACTTGGAGAACATGCCAAAATGTGCTGTTGTTACTAGCGGTAACCCTGGCAGACCCACAACCAGCCCAAAGGCTGTAAATCCTGCTACATGTACTTTGTCCCATGCAGGATAGAGCTGCAATATAAAGGTTTGAATGATAGATCTTCTTCAAACACATGCATGCTAGGTAATGTGTAAGTGTAAAGCTGGCCATAACTGTCGTAAATTTAGAAATTTTAGAAATCTTTTCAAATTCCTGAAACTCGAGGTGTTGATGGCCCTGCAAGCACAACAAAAGATGATTGAAATATTGTCACAGTTGGATAGAAAATTATCCTCTAAAAATGATGCAGTCGCTGTTTGGGTTCTCAGGCATCTAATGGTGCTGTGGGTGACCTAATACAATAACCGACAGTAGAGATCCCTCCATCCACACTGTTAGCGTGAATAGTGGAATCAATTAATTTGTTTCCTGCTCCAAAATTCAAGCCGTTTATGGCCAGTATAACACTTCCAGATATTCATGACCTCTGACAGTGTAATACAAGTTTAATATCAAAACTCCATATCAAGCTGTTCTCTTGAACTGCACTTCAGGAATAGAATTTTCAAAGAAAACTGCATAATAGAGAAACGAATTTAGCAGCCGACCACGTAGCTCAGTGTTATATTAAGCTTCTGGAGTGGAGCTGATGCCTTCATCAGTTTAGAAGTACAATACATGGGGGTGTCTGCTGAGTCATTGATATAAGCAGCTTAAATGAGCAGTTCATATCCTTCCTGATTAGAGGCAATGTGATGGGAGAAATGCCATCATGACTACTGAAATTTATCAGCTTGCACAGCAAGATAACTGTAGGTCGTCCCTGTTGAGGAATGGACAAGACGAGATCCGAGACTGCTATTTCTCTATCCCATCATCTGTAATCAAGTTAGGTAAAATGTTACTTTTCATTTCTTTTTAATTGTGAGTATGTTTAGTTATTGGTACTAAATCGAGAGACTTCAATTGCATATTCCATCCTTTTGAATGGGTTCTCATAAAAACACTTTCATAGGTGCCAGCCACTATAACCAAATGGTATACACACCTAGCACACCAGATTAATGCTGCCTATAAAATCAATACAGAATGATATTGGAAGTAGCTCAAAACACAAACCACAAAGCTGCTGCTTACAAAATCACATGTACTAGGAGCTGTGACAGGCAGGGCCGCTTATAGGGGGGGGGGGGGGCACCAGTCCTCCTGTAGGGAGCCCGGGCACATGGGGGGGGGGGGGGCCCAACAGTATGGGGAATCAGTGCGGTCAGGCAGAGTGGCAATTAAAGAAGGAAGCCCTGTGCCGCTCTCTGCAGCAGCTGAAAGACAGTTTTTCCCCTTCCTGCCAGCTTTCAGCTGCTGTAGGGAGAGACACAGACACAGGGCATCATTCCTGTAATTGCTTCTCCAACACCGATCCCCCTCCCTGTTCTTCCTGCACCTTATCCCCCCGTGTGCCCTTCTTTCACTGTGCCGCAGGGCAGCAGGCTTCCCTGTTCTGTAGAAAAAAATTAAAAAAAAATAGTAAAAAAAAAAATAATAATAATATTATTTAAACATTGTTAATGAATCATTTTTAAAAATTGTAAACTAAACTTTTTAAAAATGTTAACATTTAAAAAAATATATATTTTTTTTTAATGTAAAAAAAAAAAACGAATTCACACAGGTTCTCTTTTATTTTTGCGTCTGCTAATAATGATTTTAGTGTGTTTTTAGTGAAAATATTGTATTGATATATTCAGGGAGGGGGGCTGCCAGGTAGGCTGTATGGGGCCCCGTGATTTCTAACAGCAGCCCTGGTAACAGGATGTATATGTATACATATATGTGTAGGAAAAGCAGTTCTATTATGCCTGAGGCAATCCCAACAGTCCTTGGAACCAATCTATAAAAACCTAGCTTGTTTCAACTGTGATTCTTGCCTCTTCTATGTTGATTGGCCATAAGGCAAGCAGCTGGAAGTCGGTTCTTCCACCAAACCACACAGTGGTGTTCCTTAATGTAAGTGGATGCTATTGTTCAAGAAATTGCTTGATTCTTATCATTTACTGGAGTTCCCTTGTTTTATCTTATCAGTCATACAAAGCTTGTTCTGTTTGATACACTGACCCTGCACCTGTGGAGGGTTTCTGCAGCTGATAGAAGGTTTTTTTGGACCGGTTCTAAGCCCTGTCGGGATTGCCCCAAGCATCTTGTGACTTCTTTTCTTCAGCCTCATACACACAATGAGAATATCGGAGGAATGATCGTCATTTTTTTTTTTTTTTTTGCACGCTAGTCTCATATCGAATATATCTAGGTTACTAAAGTTACAAAATACTTTGGAAGTGATGTCATGTTTTGTATTCTATTGTAATGAATTCTTTTGTTTCCGAGCCCGCGTGGTCTTGGTTACATGATTTTTTTTGTAATAAATGGATTTTTTGTAAAATCTTACCGTAAAATCCTTTTCTCTTAGCTCATCGACAGACGTAGTCCTCGGTGATACACCACCTTCGGGTTATGTTACCTCCGCAGGAGCAGGACTAGACAGGAAATTAAAAAGCTCTGGCCACACCCTAGGGGCAGTCCCAGAGGGTATATCCTCTCTCTCTCTGCCTCAGCAAATCAGTTATGTGAAAAAGCAGTGCTTAGAGAATTTAACCCAACCCAACTCCAAAACAGAGGGGCGGGGACTACGTCTGTCGATGAGCTAAGAGAAAAGGATTTTACGGTAAGATTTTACAAAAAATCCATTTTTCTCTAGCGCTCATCGACAGACGTAGTCCTCGGTGATACACCACCTTCGGGACGTCCCAGAGCAGTATCACAACTGAGGGGTGGGAAAATGGAAATCAAATCCCAATCTAGAAGGCCCAACCGGTGCCAACTAGAAGTTTACAATGCTCATCCTTAATGATGAGACTCAACAAAACAATTTTCAAACAGAAAAAAACCCTCGAGGTAGACCACCGGTCTCCTCAAATTGCGGCCTGCAAAACCTTGCGGCCAAATGAGGCATCCGCCGATGCCGTCACATCAATTTTATAGAATTTTGTAAAGGTATGTACCGACGACCAGGTGGCCGCCTTACATACCTGGACCACTGACGCCTGATGGCGAAAGGCCCAGGAAGTACTGAGCGCTCGAGTGGAGTGCGCCCTAACAGGGAACGGAGGACTCTGACCCTTAATAGAATAAGCCTGTACCACCGTTTGTCTAATCCATTTGGCAATGGTCGCGGCAGATGCAGGCAAACCCTTTCTGGGGCCATCCGTGATCACAAAAAGTGAATCCGTCTTACAAAATGATTCCGTAGCTTTCAGGTATACCCTGATTGCCCGAACCACATCCAAGGAATGCAACGCATGTTCCCGATGATGCTTGGGCTGAGGACACAAGGAAGGTAGTACAATATCTTCATTCAGATGAAAATCTGAAACCACCTTAGGAAGAAAAGATGGCTTAGGATGAAGTACTACCTTATCCCTATGAATCACTAGGTATGGGGACTGGCATGATAATGCAGCCAGTTCTGACACCCTGCGAGCAGAAGTAATAGCCACCAAGAAGGCCACCTTCTGGGATAAAGTAAGCAAGGGAATCTCCCTGATGTTTTCAAAAGGAGGTTTCTGTAGAACCGACAAAACCAAATTAAGATCCCAGGGCGGTAAGGGCGCGCGGACTGGAGGAGCCAGGTGCCGCACCCCCTGGATGAAATTCCGCACCAAGGATTTGGTAGCTAAAGGTTTCTGAAAGAAGATTGCTAATGCTGAAACTTGACCCTTGATGGTGCTCAAGGCTAGCTTCTGCTCAACCCCTTGTTGCAAAAAGGCCAATATTCGAGACACCGAATAGGTACGTGGAGGAAATCCTAAAGATTCGCACCACGCAATGTAAGTCTTCCATGTGTGATAATAGACTTTGCTGGAAGTCGCTTTCCTTGCTTTAATAAGGGTAGGAATGACTGAAGTAGACAAACCTCTGTCCTTCAGTACTTGGGTCTCAATGGCCAGGCCATTAAAACCAGCGACTGTAAAGCACGAAGGTAAATAGGTCCTAGAGACTACAGACACTCCCTGAGACGAAGTTCCCACGGAACGTCTGCGACTAACATGTCCAAGTCGGCCAGGCCGGCTTGAAGAGGCCAGCCTAGAATTTCTAGGACCACTGGCGCTGATAGGATCTGAACCAGGCGTCCCTAGAGGTATCTGGCCCCGACCATCCGAGAAAGTCTGGTCGTTTTCTGTTCCCACACATTTATCAGATACCTGATAGTTATCAGGAAAGGTGATCTTTTCTGGTTGAACCTCAGGGACCGAAGTCACCCGACTAGAGGCTACTTGGCCTATCTGGTCAATCAGATCCGATTCCTGTGAGGTATCGGGACTAATCTTAGGAAAAGGTAAAGGAAAAGATCTATACAGGGAACGGTAACTACCGCTTCCTGTACTTAAATGTTGGAAGGGAAGAATCGCACCGGTAGTAGTGGTAGATGCTCGATCTAATGTCCTGAATACCGGTGAAAACGTCCCCCCACCCTGAAATCGGGTGGGGGCGCACCTTCAGGCTGTGTACTCCTTTACTTCATGTTTGGCTGGGTTGGTCCTCTGCTTGTCCGACCATCCCTTCTTGAACCCTCCTGGAGGAGTCTTGCCTTTCCCGGGAGTACCAGCCGGGCGCCCTTTATGGGCGGTAAAGAAAGGTCCTCGCTTGTTGCGAGGTCCCTTAACTTTTGCAGCCTGTGGCAAAAAAGTACTCTTGCCCCCGGTGGCATCCTTAATGATTTCATCTAGGTTGGCTCCAAATAGACGATTCCCCTGAAAAGGGAGATTGGTCAAAGTCTTTTTGGAACCTAGGTCAGCTGACCAGCATTTTAACCACAGCACACGTCTGAGGATCACTGCTAACTTAGATGCATGCCCTAACAAGGGAGTAGTGTCCAAGGCTGCGTCACAGATAAACCGTAGCCCTTGTATGATCTGTTCTATCAAATCAGATGTCTCCTGGGGAATATCTTTTCCCCTAAGATCTTGGCGTACCATTTTCGCCCATTCCGTAAGTGTCTGGGAAACTAGACCAATAACAATTACTGGTCTAAATGCTGACCCTATCAGAGAAAAGATAGTGCGGGACTCCGCTTCTATCTTTCGATCCACCGGATCCTTAAAGGACGAAGTGTCCTCCACTGGAATAACCGTGGCTTTATTCAGCCTGGAAATAGGCGGATCCACGACTGGTGGTACCGTCCATTTCTTAATGATGGATTCCTCAAACGGATAGCGTCTAGCAATACGCTTGGAAATAGTAAAGGTACGTTTAGAATGCTCCCATTCTCCTTTAATCTGATTACCAAAACATTTAGGTACAGGAAAAGCCTTCGCCGTCTTGATGGGCTTATTAGTCCCAAAAGGCCTTTCTGTTTCAGTTGCCTCTGCCGGTAAAGCCTCAAGTTTTAAGGTTTCTTGCACTGCCACAACTAGTGCGTCCACCAATGCTTCTTCCTGAATTATAGCAGGAGAAGAAGCGTCCTCCTCACTGTCTGAGGGAGCTTTACCTGAGGTAACAGCCCTTGCAGAGGAACCTGCAACTGCAGTGACCATCTCTGAATCAGAGTCAGAGGTGTCAGATAGTATAGGGGTAGGCGGGGGTCGCTTCCTTGACCCCCGTCCCTGACAGGCCGCCTCCACCCGAGCCACCATAGACTCCAAAATTGCTGTAAATGACTCTATACTCTGTGCACCGGCGGGTCCCGAGGCCCCCTCGAGGGAAACAGGTGGGGGAATATGTGTGGCAGGGTCCATAATAACTCCAGTTACTTCCTGGATGATATAATTCAAAAGTAAAGAAAAAACTTTTTTTTTTTTTTTTTTTTGACCCTCAGTGCCACAAAAAAAACCCTTAGTGTTACCTGCTAGGGATCCCTATCGATCAAGAGAGAGAGAGATAGACCCCCAGGCTCACCACTTGATGTTCAGAGTTAAACTGCAACAGCTTACAGCGCTGTCTTAGACAAACAGGAAGTCTTTTGGCTGGCTGCCCAGGAAGAAGGGAGGCGGCTCCGCCCCTCTGCACGCCTTCCGGCGCCTCCCCCAAGCTCCACGAGGTGTAGAATCACCTCAAACATGGCCGCCCCCATGCTGGAGACACGAGGCTACGCCAAAATGGCGGCTCGTGCGATCCAGCAAAAAAAATGGCGGCGGCCTGTGCTGACTAGCGGTGTGCTGCAGGCACACAACACTCTCTCTGCATGGGGATATGGCGTGGTTGGCGGTACCGGCCCTGGCGGACCGCATGGCCGTTCGGGAGGCCTGCTAATAGCTGGAGATCTGATTTGGAAGGCAGTCTACATGTCCATGGCTTCTGACTGGTAGGTAGCTTATACTTAACCCATAAGATTCCCAGAATGCCACAGATTACATCTTTAAAACATGTATACAATAGATTGTTAGCTCCCAAACCAAGCCTCCTGGCTTTTTGCACACATAAAATCACACTCAAAGTAGGAGGATTTGTGACATGTTATAGGATAGAAAGAACTCTTTCTTACCATACAGAGAGGGGCCCGCGTTCACCACAAAACCCGTCAGGGAAAAAGGGGGAACATACTACTCACCATACCGGAACCAGGCGGGCACCAACTCCTGACAGTACCCCTCTCCACCGGAGCGGGAGGGCTGTCGACCGATACGGACGCCGTGACTCATGGTCTTTGGCGTTTCAGCGAGACGTTTAACTCGCGGGTTCAGTCCTTTTAATGGGACTTTGTCGCGGCCGACCCAGCGCGGAGCTATGGCCTGCACGCGCTCGTAGGCTGAACTGGGGTGACCACCGGATCTCGACATCCAGCCCGTCGCCCAGTTCAGCTTTCTTGCTTGAAGATCTCACAGGAACACTGGAGAAAAAAAGCTGTCTAAAAATCCTTTTAGAAAAAAATTCTTGCCAGGACCTAAGATCCCAGCAAGGTATCTAGGTCCTTACTCCTAACTAGACAGAAAATAACTGATTTGCTGAGGCAGAGAGAGAGAGGATATACCCTCTGGGACTGCCCCTAGGGTGTGGCCAGAGCTTTTTAATTTCCTGTCTAGTCCTGCTCCTGCGGAGGTAACATAACCCGAAGGTGGTGTATCACCGAGGACTACGTCTGTCGATGAGCGCTAGAGAAAATACTATACTAATTACACGAAAATTGTTCGTTTTGTTATCTCACAAGAAAAATGTTCTTGCTTGTCCCTTCGGATATTTTTGTATGAACTGTCGTGATCATCTCTCAAAAGCTGTGTACTAAGGAATAGATTATCGAATGATCCCTCTGAATGTGTTTTTTTTTCGTCTGATTTTCTCATCGTTTGTACTAGGCATTAGACAAACAGTATACACATACATTTATATTCATTTAAAGTCACTAGCACAAGTGATTTTGTAACCAGCAGGTTTGTGACTTTGTGGTTAGTGTTTTGAGCTACACTATATTGTCAAAAATATTGTGACACCTGCCTTTACACGCACATGAACTTTAGTGGCATCCCAGTCTTAGTCTGTAGGGTTCAATATTGAGTTGGCCCACTCTTTGCAGCTATAACACCTTCAACTCTTCTGGGAAGGCTGTCCACAAGGTTTAGGAGTGTGTCTATAGGAATGTTTGACCATTCTTCCAGAAGCGCATTTGTGAGGTCAGGCACTGATGTTGGATAAAAAGGAGGCATTTTGGGTTGAGGTCAGGACTCTGTGCAGGGCAGTCAATTTCCCCCACCACAAACTCGCTCATCCATGTCTTCTTTGACCTTGGTTTGTGCACTGATCCAAATCATTTGGTGGAGAGGGGATTATTGTGTGGGGTTGTTTTTCAGGGGTTGGGCTTGGACCCTGAGTTCCAGTGAAGGGAACTTTTAAGGTGTCAGCATACCAAGACATTTTTGGAGAATTTCATGCTCCCAACTTTGGGGGAACATCTTGGGGTGGTCCCTTCCTGTTCCAACATGACTGCACACCAGTGCACAAACAAGGTCCAAAAAGACATGGATGAGCAAGTTTGGGGTGGAGGAAATTGACTGAGTCCTAACCTCAACACGATAGAACACCTTGGGATGAATTAGAGCAGAGACTGTGAGCCAGGCCTTTCTCGTTCAGCATCAGTGCCTGACCTCACAAATGCGCTTCTGTAAGAATGGTCAAACATTCCCATAGACACACTCCTAAACCTTGTGGACAGCCTTCCCAGAAGAGTTGAAACTGTTATAGCTGCAAAGGGTGGGCCAACTCAATATTGAACCCTACAGACTAAGAGTGGGATGTCATTAAAGTGCATGTGCATGTAAAGGCAGGCATCCCCATACTTTTGACAATATAGTGTATTTCCAATAGGGACAGTTGGATGTCCCACTGAGACCTGATAAGATTGCAAAGTGTTGGAGATCTTTATCTCAGGTCATGGGATCAAGCCCAAACACTACAATAGGAGATGCCACAAAGATGTGGTGATTAAATTGAGAGTCCAAAATGCTACGACTCTTTATCTTTGGTTGTGGGATCAAGCCCAAGCACTACAATAGAAGACCCCACCTAGATGTGATGATTGAATTGAGAGTCAAAAGTGCAGGACTCTCTTTTTCAGATCATGGGATCAAGCCTAACCACTACAATAGTAGATCGCACCATGATGAAAAATAAGTGCAGGACCCTTTATCTCAGGTCATGGGATAAAACTCAAACACAATAGGAGATCCCACTGTGATGTGATGACGAGTGAATTGAGTGTCCAAAGTACCGGACTCTTTATCTTAGGTTATGGGATCAAGCCCCAGCACTAAAATCGGAGGTGCCACCCATGATATGATGACTATTTTGAGAGCACAAAGTGCTGAGACTCTTTATCTCAGGTCATAGGATCAAGATCAAACACTACAATAGGAGATCCTACCGAGATTTGATGATTGAATTGAGAGTCCAAAATGCTGGGATTTCACCTCAGGTCATGGGATCAAGCCCAAGCACTAAAGCTAGCGATCAAAAGTTTTGGAGCATTTGTTTGATTTTCTAAAAGTTCTTAGGGTCAAATCAATGATTATTTTCGTCTGTAGTGACTAAACCAATCAAAGGGTCAGGATGGAAAATTGTTCTTCAACAAACGGACTTCTAACAGTGAATGAGCTTTTCATTCATGCTTGTCAAGTCTGTGGTGGCATTATCAACTGCACTGATGAGATTTTTCATATGAACACTCATATGTAAATCTACCAGAGTATGGCCAGCTTTATGTTGGAGGTCCCACTTAGATCTGATGATTGATTTCAAAATCCAGAGTCCTCAGACTCTATTTCCAAGTCCTGGGTTTAAGGCCAAGCACTACAGTCAGAGATCACAGTACTTCCCCTTACAATGCCTTCATCTGGAGCCATCTTTGTTTAGGCATCTTCCAAGGACATATCTACTTCCTGGACTAAGATGCTGGCTCAGAGATAACATATTCATTTAAATCCTGGTGCCTGTGCAGTTATTGGTTCTGTTCACTCATTTTTATGACACAGATAAGCCCCTGCTGCAACTTCTTTGTAATTTGCTAAAGAGTTACAAAATTGCAGTCTGGTCATTAGGGGAAAGGAGATTGAGAAAATGCTTCCTCCTGCCTGCAACAGACAGATAACGCCACCTCAGCCTAGGCAATGTCATTTGGCTGGAGTTCAAGGACTGCTTTATATTATATTTTATACTGCTGTATATTATGGCATGCTAGGAATGTATTTGTGCAGACCTATAAAGTTACTGAAAAGCGACTTTAAGTGTGGAACTATTTAAATTACTTATTAAAGCGGAGCCCCACCCAAAAGGGGAAGCTCTGCTTATTTGTTTACTCCCTCCCCCTCCGCTGCTACATTTGGCACCTTTTGGGGGCGGGTACCTGTTTTTGACAGGTACGCGTCCCCACTTCTGGGAGACCTTGCCATGGCGAGGTCTCCCACAAATTCGGCCCCCTTTCTCCTTCCCCCGCTGCTGAGCTATTAAAAAGGGCAGCGTGCTTTGTGCATGCGCAGTAGGGAACCTTATGGGGAATGGCGCCGGCAGCACCAGAGAGCCGATTGAAAACTTGGCTGGGGTGCTGACATCACGTGATCCCTAGACAGGTAAGTGGCCCAATATTAAAAGTCAGCAGCTACAATATTTGTAGCTGCTGACTTTTTATTTTTAGAGGGGGGCTGGAGCTCCACTTTAATATAATTTTTTCAGCTTTATCTATTTCCCTTGAAGTGGAACAGTTAGGATTAAATGATCAAATGCCTCTGTGATAAACACCACAACAGACTGCATGGATGACTCCACCTCCACTACATGTGAATAGAACACATCATGCAGGAGCAGGGCAGGGAAATCCTAGGGGTACAGTGGTTGGACAGTCTATAAATCATAAGAACTAAGCTTGTATCTGTTTAACCACTTCCGCACTGCTCACTAGAGCTGTACTGCGGCAAAGTGTCTCGATAACGTCTGGCGACGTAGACCTACATCACCAGACATTCCCCTCTCTCGGCGGCGCGCGCACGCCGCGGGAGGCTCGCTCCCGCTGTATTCAGTCACAGCGGGAGTCGGGCCAGGGGAGGAGCAGCGGCGATCGCCGCCGCTCTTCCCCGATCATCGGGGAATCGAGTGTGGAGATCTGCCTGCTTGTGTAAACAAAGCGGGCGGATCTCCTAAGTGACAGGCAGGGTCAGATTGCAGGGTTCAGCATAGTTGAACCTGTGATCTGTCCCTGTGTCACACAGTCCCCTCCCCCCACACACGTAAGTACGCACCAGGCATACATTAACCCCTTGATCACTAATAAAAATTAACCCCTTCCCTGCCAGTGTCATTTTTACAGTAACAGTGCATATTTATAGCACTGATTATTTTTTTGGGGGGGAATATTGTGATTTTTTTTACCAAACATAGGTAGCAGAAAACAAATTGGCCAAAAATTTAAAAAAATTTAGATTTTTATATTTTTTTGGGGGGGAATTTCATATAAAAAAATGTGAAAAATATTGGTGTTTTTTCAAAATTTACGCTCTTTTTTTGTTTATAGCGCAAAAAGTAAAAATCCCACAGGTGATCAAATACCACCAAAAGAAAGCTCTATTTATGGGAAAAAAAGGACGTAAATTTAGTTTGGGTACGGCGTCGCACGACCGCGCAATTGTCAGTTAAAGTCGCACAGTGCCGAATCGCAAAAAGTGGCCTGGACAAAAGACAGCAAAATCCTCCGGTGGTAAAGTGGTTAAGACCTGAACAATTGTCATATTGAATATGACATTTTTTTTAAGAACCCCACAGTTCGCCTTCATTTCAGAAAGAAGAGGATTGATTTTTTTTAAATTATAGTAGGCATGTGTTATATTTATGTAACCTGATCAGTTACAAAGCAGAGTTCTTTATCAATATAAACTCTCTAATCTTCATTGATTGTAATATTCATTATTAAGCAATCATGTTATTACTTTGTATCTCAAAAGCTTTATACCTTTGTTTACACCAGTGTGTTGCAGAACACATGCAAAATTGCCCAATTTCCTGCTATCCATAAAGTCGTGCTGCCTCTTAGCAGACATAATACAGTCTAATTAATTCCTAATGACACCGTCATGCATCTTGCTAATATGTGCTTAAAAATGCATTGTACCATACCACAATACCATGCGTGTTGGCATGGCGAGATTTTTTAAAATGGGTCAGTCCCTTCTTTGCACAGTTCTTATGTATATCACAGCCCAATAAGATTAATGGGTTGCCCTACATGTGAAGCAGAAACATGCAAAAAAAGAAAAAAACACATGCACTCTATCACACCTGCAAGGTGTTTAAAGAGCCTCAAGCAAACCTTTGCTTGGCCTAGGACTCTCTGCTTTTAGAATCTTGATCCAGTAAAGCTGGGGAGTTCTTCTTCCTCAGGACACTAAAGGCTTGTGTACACTATAAGAAAATCGGGCGAACATTTTTGTCTAAAGTATTTTCATACGATTGTTCGTATAGTGTGTACAGGACTTTCTGCAGATGATTCAGAATTTTCTTACGAAAATTCTCGAAAGGACAAACTACAACATTTTTCTCGTACGGGAAAAAACAAATGATTTTCGTTTAATGTGTACCGTTTTCATATGATTTTTGTACAAGGAAAATCAGAAAAGAAAGACTGCGCATGATCAGAAGCAATAAACAACAAAAAAAGCCTTTGCCGTATGAGAATTTTCGTACGAATTGTCGTAAGAAAATTCTTTCATCGGTTCCGATTTGCTGTTAAACAACGAGGAAAATCGCACAATCGTTCGTCCAATTTTCTTATAGTGTGTACCCCACTTAAGTTAAACTGGTATTGTTTAGTGCAGTTGTAGCCACTACATGGCGCTGTACCTGCATTTTGCCTAGTGTCCAACCTCCTAGAGGCAGCAGCTTTACCCCAGACTTATAAAGCTGACTGCATGCCAGTGTTAATTTTGGCAGCAAATTTTGATTTAGTTTTAGTTATAGTCTTTTAACTAAAATGCCATTTTAGTTTTAGTCGTATTTTAGTCTTTTGACTGAAATGCGATTTTAGTTTTAGTCGTATTTTAGTCATCTGAATTGTTTTAGTTTTAGTCATATTTTAGTCGACTAAAATCTCCAGTACATTTTAGTCGAATAAAATCTCATACATTTTAGTGTACTACAAATCGAATAGGTTTAGGTTAATAGTAATGCATTATTTAAACATTTCTCTAGCATTTCCAAGTGAATTGTATACTCCTAGAGTAAAAATCGAATACTATATTATTATAAGGTTTGATCATGCACTACAGACACAGATTTAGCCATTGTGATATATAACATCTTTACAAATAAAACCAAGTTTCATAAACAAACAGAAATATTGCTTTTTGACAAACCGAAGCGCAAATTTAAAATAAACAACAAAAAACTGTAAACTCCATTGGCTGTAATGTCATTGCACATATTACCTGAATATATCACCAACATTAAATATTAGGGAAAAATATAAGAAAGGCCTTTTTCTTAATTGTTTAGTTTTCAGCAGCTTAGTAGATGCTCCTTACTTACGTATGCGGTGGTGCAATACATGTTTAAACTTTAATGTGCTATTATTACATGCTCTGGATGGAATTGTGTTGCCGATATAGAAATGGCCAGCAGAGGAGTGTTAATTTTGATGATGTCAATTTTTTATTTCGTTTTAGTCTTATGACTAAAATGCCATTTTAGTTTTAGTCGTATTTTAGTCATCTGAATTGTTTTAGTTTTAGTCATATTTTAGTCGACTAAAATTGTGTTAATTTAGTCGACGAAAACGTTTTAGTCGGTTTAATCGACGAAATTAACACTGCTGCATGCAAACCAGCACAAGGAGAAATTTAAAGAGGTATTAAACCCATAAACAAAAATGTGTTACATTGCAGCAAACACAGTGGCTGCATTTATTTTGTTTGGGCTTTTTTTTTCCCTTTATTTTTATCTGGTTTTACGGCAAATAAGTCTGTTGTCTTTCAACTCTCTTTAACAGAACAAACTGTCCAGCAAAAAGAACAGTTAGAGGGTTGAGACAAAACATTTAACACTGACAGGGGTGCTTACAATTATTAGCTTTTATTTAGTAAAACCTTTATGTTAAAGTGGAACTTTAGTCAGAAAATTAAGTCCTGCTAGATGACTTCAGGCTGGCCCATTTTGCAGTTATAACTGTAAAACATTACAAATAAGTGTCTATACTGTGTAAAATCCAGTAATAAACTGTCTTACCCTGCTCTACACATGCTCAGTTGCGCTCCATTTTTAGGCACTACTGACTTTGTAGAGGTTGATTTGCTAAATCTTAAAGCGGAAATAAGCCCTCCTATCCTTTAGAGTCAAGGAAGCTGCTTCTGTCGGATCTACAACTACCATGGTGCTGCGCATGTGATTAGTTATGACATCAGCCATTTTAATGGCTTGACAGTTTGGTTGAGGACACAAGCAAATGTGACAGTTAGCAATCTCAGCACTCCAAGAATGTAACTGTTTTTTGAAACTGTCAAATTGATGGGTTCCGTTCCGCTTTATGATTTACTGCTGTTCAGGGGCTCTGGGCTTCATTATTTTGGTAGCATCATTATTATTGTGAAATATATGTTCCTTGCTAAAGAACATTTGCTTTTATCAAGTTGTTAAAGTTCCATTGGTGGCCTACCGATGGTCACCAAAGTTGTTAAAGTTCCATTGGTGGCCTACCGATGGTCACCAAAGTTGTTAAAGTTCAAGTTTTTGGGCAAAGTTCCACTTTAAAGAGAAAAATAAATTGTAGCTGTAACTGCAAAAAGCGTTAGCTGAAGTTCAGCTTTAAATTGTGAGTTAAGTCTGTTAGTCTAACACTATCTTTTGCCCGGACTGACAATGCCGCTGTCCAAGGGTCTCCCCCATCCAGAGCAGAGACACCCTAAGACAGGAAGTGTGTTGCTGGCTGGATTACCAGTTGAAAATAGGGGGGAAAAAAAAGCATAAAAACAGAAAATAAATGCAGCCACCACATTAAGCTGCAATATACTAGCTTTTATCTTTGAGTTTAACCTCTTGCCGACCTCCGCACGACTATTTACTGCGGCGGTCAGCCCCTCACAGGCAAAGCGACGTAGTACTACTCCTGCTCCCGTGCGGTCACAGACCCCCCCCGCACGTGTAACCGGCGGACCCGATATCCGCCGGTCACTCGGCGATCGTGGGTGCAGAGGGAGAAAGGCAGGCGGCTGATGTAAACAAGCCGCCTGTCAGTCTCCCCTGTGTAGGAATGGTGATCATACGGTTCTACTATGTAGGACCGTTGATCACTGTTCCTAAACCTCAAGCCACAGCCAATCACAGTTAGAATCACGCCCCTAGGGACACACATAACCCCTCCCTCTAAAAAAAAGTTAACCCCTTCACTGCCAGTGTAATTTTACAGTAACAGTGCATATGTATAGCACTGATTACTGTAGAAATGTCACTGGTAACCCCAAAAGTGTCAAAAATGTCTGTCAAGGGTCCGATCTGTCCGCCGCAATGTCGCAGTACCGCAAAAAAAAACGCAGATCGCCGCCATTACGCGTTAAAAAAAAACAACAAAAATTACAAAAATCTTTCCCTTTGTTAGTAAACGCGATAACTTTTGCGCAAACCAATCAAAATACACTTTTTGCAATTTTTTTTTTACCAAACATATGTAGCATAAAACAAATTGGCCGAAAATGTTAAAAAATTTTGATTTTTACATTTTTTGGGGGGAATTTCATATAAAAAAATTTGAAAAATATTGTTATTTTTGCAAAATTGACGCTCTTTTTTTGTTTATAGCGCATGATCAAAAAAAAATCGCACAGGTGATCAAATACCACCAAAAGAAAGCTCTGTTTGTGGGAAAAAAAGGACGTCAAAATCGTTTAGGTACAGCGTCGCACGTCCGCGCAATTGTCCGTTAAAGTCATGCAGTGCCGAATCGCAAAATAGGCCCTGGTCAGGAAGGGGGTAAAATCTTCCGGGGCTTAAGTGGTTAATACCACTTTAATTACACCATTTTCATTAATTATAATGACAGAATGATATTGTGTTCCAAGGACTCAAGGTGGCAAATGAGTCAAGGTCACAGAGAGCTGGCACAGCACCTCACTCTTATATATATATATATATATACACAGAAGTGTACTGTGAGAACAAGCACGCTTCTTTGTTCAGCAAACCATCTTTAACAAAGAACAATCCTTTTTGGTTACAGCCTCGAAGTTTGCTGCCAAAGCTGTAATTTAGGGCTTTATTGCCATGCAAGAGAAATATGCGAAGAGAAAACCACTTTATACTGGCCGCTTAAACCACAACCCAAGGCTGCCGTTTTAATAAGGTGGACATTACATGGAGTGATATACAACTGAACTACTGTAATAAGAATATGGGGCTTATTAATAAGAAATGAGCAGCAGGCTCAGTGTAATAACCAGCCCGAGATCTTTTATCATTCTCAATGCTCTATACTGCTAAAAGGTAAAATCTGGATGACAAGGGGATTTAACTAGTGCTTAACTGAGTCACACCACATGTAGTTAAGGATATAGGTTTCCATGCTGAGTACATGCATGCTAGGCAATGCATGAGTGTAACTCACTTATTTCTTACCTTGTTATAGTGCTCCCCCTAACAATGCCTACATCTGCCCCCCCCCCCCCCCATAAGACAGGTACAAACTATACTTACTATCTACTTTCTGGACTAAGGTTCTGGCTCAGAGATGATAGTAGGCAGGGACAAGGGGTGGGCAAGAGGGAGAGCTGCCTTGGGTGCAGTGGGGGGGCTGGAAGGGCAGGCACCATCCTACCACATTCTCCAGATCAGTGGCTGGCAACCAACGGGCCTTAGCTACTGCTACTGCTGTCACACCATGCTCTAACATACCTACTCTTTATCCCGTCCACCCACAGCTGACATGAAAAACACACCATACATGCACTACCAACTTCTCGCTGGCAGATAAGAAGATAAGACTATAATTCTACCACTTTGCAAAACTCTGGTTCGGCCACAGCTAGAGTTTGCCATCCAGTTCTGGACACCAGTCGTCAGGATGGATGTGCTGGAACTGAGGAGAATAAACAGAAGGGTAACTAAGCTAATAAGGGGGTGGAGGACCTCAGTTACGAGAAACAGATTATACTTCAGATTTAAGGATACTGAAATTCAACCTTTCTAAACCAGGGTTCTGTAGAGCCTTATGGTTCCCTCAAGTGCTTTATAGGGGTTCTATGAGCAGTGGCTGATTACTTTCCCCACCTAAAAGGTGCTATTATAGTTGTGGCACCAACATTATTGTGCAGAAACAGTGGCGAAGAACCAATGGAGCCCCCTATCATCAGATAAGTAAGCACTCACATCTATTATCATTTTTTTTGTCTGTTGGAGGGACATTCATTCCCCTGACCACCATTGTTAGGGGCCGTTGTCTTGCTGGTCACCAATGTGAGGGGGTCAATGCTCTGCTGGCCACCAATGTCAGGGGTCAATGCTACGCTGGCAACCAATGTCAAGGAGTCAATGCTCCACTGGCCACCAATGTCAGGGGGTCAATGCTCTGCTGGCCACCAATGTCAGGGGTCAATGCTACGCTGACAACCAATGTCAAGGAGTCAATGCTACGCTGGCCACCAATGTCAAGGGGTCAATGCTGTGCTGGCCACCAATGTCAGGGGGTCAGGGGTCAATGCTTTGATGGGCACCAATATCAGGGGGCATGGCTACGTTGACCATCAATATCAGGGGGCATTGCTTCACTGGCTACTAATATCAGGTGGCATCACTCCACTGGCCACTAATATCAGGGGGCACTACAATTTTCAGTTTTTTTTTTGGGGCCATTATTGACAACCACTGCCAGGGGTTGTTGCCCCATCATCATCAGGGGGTCAATGCTCCTCTTTCCACCAATGTCAGGGGGTCAATGCTCTGCTGGCCACCAACGTCAAGGGGTCAATGCTCCGCTGGCCACCAATGTTAGGGGGTCAATGCTACAATGGCAACAAATGTCAGGGGGCATGCCTATGTTGGCCATCAATATCAGGGGGCATTGCTCCCCTGACCACTAATATCAGGGGGCATGACTCTGCTGGCCACTAATATCAGGGGGCACTACAATTTTCACTGATTTTCTTTTGGGGCTATTATTGACCACCACTGCCAGGGGCTGTTGCCCCACTGGTCACCAATATCAGGGGGTCAATGCTCTGCTGGCCACCAATGTCAGGGAGTCAAAGCTCTGCTGGCCACCAATTTCAGGGGGTCAATGCTCCACTGGCCACCAATGTCAGGGATCAATGCTATGCTGGCCACCAATGTCATGGGGCATTGCTATGCTGGCCACCAATGTCAGGGGGTCAATGGTATGCTGGCCACCAATGTCAGGGGGCATTGCTATGCTGGCCACCAATGTCAAGGGGCACTGCTATGCTGGCCACCAATGTCAGGGGGTCAATGCTCTGCTGGCCACCAATGTCAGGGGGTCAATGCTCTGCTGGCCACCAATGTCAGGGGTCAATGCTACACTGGCCACCAATGTCAGGGGGCATTGCTATGCTGGCCACAAATGTCAGGGGGTCAATCCTATGATGGCCACCAATGTCAGGGGGTCAATGCTAAGATGGCCACCAATGTCAGGGGATCAATGCTACGCTGGCCACCAATATCAGGGGGGTCAATCCTACGATGGTCACCAATGTCAGGGGGTCAATCCTACGATGGCCAACAATGTCAGGGGGTCACTGGCTACAATGGTCACCAATATCAGGGGGGCACTACAATTTTCACTGATTTACTTTCGGGGCCATTATTATTGGCTTCATAATTATTTCTGAAATAATTATGACTGATATGACAGGAGCCACTATCCATTGTAGAAATCAAATATGCTTGGTACACCACAGTCCTGAATCTTTTATTACTATATCTACAACTTACTAATCACACGAATGTATAACTAAGGTGTGGATATAATCCTTTTTAGCAGGGGTTCCCCGGGTCCTCAACATTATTTCAAGGTTTCCTCCATTACATAAAGATTGTGAAAGGCTGCTAGTCAGATTATAAGAATGATAAAAATCATTTTTGTCACCAAGTCACATGACCTTATTTAATAATAACATACATTCGGCAGCCACATTAGATTAGTACACTTACATGATTTGTTTTCTGCTCTGTAGCACAGCAATCAGTCTTACTTTACACCGCTCTGACAATAGCATTTCACTGAAAACATACTGTACAGTACATAGGAGGTAGATTTTCTGGTCAAATCACCTTTAAATCTATCAACATTAAACTGATTTGGATATAGGTAAGGTTTGGTAGGTAAGATCTTTCATTGACCCCAACTTACTTAAGGAATAGAGTGTGTTCACCTTGTTTTTTGCAAAGTGAATTTTCACTTATCTAATATACATGAAAATGTACTTTGAAAAGAGAAATTTCTTTAAGGTTTCTTTAAGATTTCTTAATTTCTTTAAGGTTACGTTGTGCTGGCTTTAATTGTCCAATCATGTGCAAGCAAAAATTATGATTTTTCTTTAATGTTCCTGGCACATGTTTGGGTATTCCTTGCAACTTGAATTTAACAAGGGATTGTACCATCAGACTTAACCTTCTTAGTGGCATTCCCGAGCGTGGCTCGGGGTTAAATTTCAGAGCCAAAAGTGGTAACCCCGAGCCACACTCGGGGTACCGCCAGAAGCATCGCTGGATCCTGTAAAAGAGGTTTCTTACCTTGTCACCGGGATCCAGCGATGTATCTCAGCGGTATGCGGCGGCGGATCTTCCACCCGATCCTCTCCATGCCCCGCCTTCCATCTCCTGCGACGTGACGTTCGCAGGGGGGTGGAACCGGCGGCAAATTCAAATGTAAAACACACCAAACACACTGATACCATTCAAAATAAAATAAATTCACATTACATTGCCCCCCAGTGCCCTTTCCTGCAGTTTTACTGTACTTTTTATGTATATATATATATGTATACACGTCTATATATATATATATATATATACGTGTGTGTATATATATATATATATATATATATATACTTTAACTTTTTCATAGTTTTTTATTATATTATAA
Source organism: Pelophylax lessonae (assembly GCF_965119305.1). Classification (NCBI taxonomy): domain Eukaryota; kingdom Metazoa; phylum Chordata; class Amphibia; order Anura; family Ranidae; genus Pelophylax; species Pelophylax lessonae. Next base: position 138,092,702 of record NC_138770.1, read on the forward strand.
TTTATGATTTTGTATCTCAAACTTTATCATACCCGAGATGTTATAAAGAAGAACGCACAGTAAAAAAAAAAAAAAAAAAAAATGTAAATAGTTGGTTTGGGCTGCTCATTCTCAAGAATTACATGCAAAATAATGGTACCGCTTTCAGCACCTAAAATCCGAAAGAATCATACCGCCAGGGAGGTTAAAATACTAGTTTCCCCAATACACCTATATATGCACTAAAAGGGTAAAACTAGAAAACTGTGGATGGGATGAAATGAAGAAATTATAGAATAAAATGAATGTAAAATCTGGTCAAACTTTACACTAGGGTCAAATCATGTAAAAAGTTGCATCTTCCTAATACACTTATTGCTGTAAAACAGGACAGTGAAATGGTTAAAGTGGATTCATCTATACTCAACATTAAGATGTTGTTATGCATGACAGTATTGGACATCTAAAGGCAAAACCTTTTTTTTTTTTTTTTAAAGGGGGGTCAAATATGACACCAGCCATGTAATCCAACCACAAAATTTTTTGGTACTTTTTCTTCAAAAGAGATCACATGACCAACGGCCTATGCATTTGGCTTACATGATCATCACAGGAGGAAGCCTAGGGCAGTGTTCTCTTTAGAAAGTATTTCAACTATTTTGTTTGATGTATAGTTCTTTATTTAAAGTGGAGTTCCAGGGTAAAATCTATCCAACTAGGTTTTAAACAATAGAGCACCCCCTCCTCTATTTTGGATATCTTTTTTTTAGTCCTTTTGGTACCTTTTATGATTTTTTCAGGTGGACTTCCATTGTATCTCCCTGCAGCGAGGTACATCACTTCCGCAATTGGGACCTGTCACTTCCTTGCCTACTGGGACCTGTGTGTGTGCCATAAGATGATGGGACCATTCAGAAAGTGCAGCAGGACTCGCACATGTGCAGTAGGAAACTGGCTGCGAAGCCTGAAGGCTTCAATGCTACTTTACCTTACTAGCAATGCCGGCGCCTGCACCCGGAGCTGATGGACAGGTTGGCTTGGGGTGCCGACATCGTGGGAACACTGGACAGGTAAATGTCCTTGTATTAAAAGTTAGCAGCTACAGTATTTTTAACTGCTGACTTTTAGATTTTTTTTTTTATATACAGGCTGGAAGCCCTCTTTAACCATCGTGGAAAAAATCTTAATGCAGTTTTAGAGATAAAGTGGAAATCCAACTCTAAAATACATAGATGTTCCTCTTCCATTATACACACAGGGCCCCCTACAGCCTACCTGGCAGTTCCCCCCCCCCCCCCGAATATATCAATACAATATTTTCACTAAAAATACACTAAAATTATTATTAGCGGTCGCAAACATAACAGAGAACCTGTGTGAATTAGCCCTTTTTAATTGTTTTTTACCATTTTTTTTTTACATTAAAAAAATATATATAATTTTTTTTTTTAAATGTTCAAATGTTTTGATAATTTTAGTTTACAATTTTTTAAAATGAATCATTAATAATGTTTAATTATTTTCTTTTTTTTACAAATTTTTTCTACAGGACAGGGAAGCCTGTAGGCTTGCGGCACAGTAAAAGAAAGGCATGGGGGGGATCGGGTGCAGGCAGAACAGGGAGGGGGATCGGTGTTGGAGAAGCAATTACAGGAATGATGCCGTGTGTATGTGTCTCTCCCTGCAGCAGCTGAAGCTGGCAGGAAGGGAATAAACTGGCTTTCAGCTGCTGCAGAGAGCGGCACAGGGCTTTCTTCTTTAATTGCTGCTCTGCCCGATCGCACTGATTCCCCATACTGTTGGGGCCCCCCATGTGCCCGGGCCCCCTACAGGAGGAATGGTGGTCCCTCCCTATCAATGGCCCTGCCTATTACAAAAGTAAGTAAGCATAGGACACACCCCCATCATGCCCCCTTAAATGAGGATTGTACAAAAAAAAAGGATTAGTTAAACCTACAAGTGCTTTTTATAACCACTACTATTCCTTTATAATGGCTTTTGAAATGTACAAATGTAGCAATTTAGAGATTGGATGGACAGTTCAGAACTGGGAAACACTTTTTTAAAGATAAAAAGTGCATTTTATGTACAACTATATAAATCAGACCAAAATGAGGGACAAATGAGGAGGAAAGGGGGACTTTGTTCCAAATCAGGGACAGTTGGGAGCTATGTATTTGGCAAAGGATTTGTAATTCTGCTCAGTCAGTCGTGTAATTTACACACCTTTGCACACTGCATGACTAGGAAGACCACTTTAAGGCCTAGTCTACACTAGTGGTTGGGGAAGGGTAAAACAGGTGGTTGAGCAGAGTTTTTACTACCCCCCAAGCTGAAAGGGTAGCTGTACAGGGTATAAAGTCCGGGAGTATTAGGAACCATGAATTCTCCAGGACCACATGCAAAGCTGTTTTTAAACCAACAGAAAGTCTTTATTCCTCTAAGAGAAACAAAACATTGCTTCCAGAAACAAACATACAAAAGGACAAAAGTAAAAGTCTTTTCTTCAGCACAATAACAAACATTGGTTTGCCAGCCCAACCCAACCCAACCCAACACAACCCAACCCAACACAAGGCTTTTACCTGCTGGAAGTATAGCCCTGTCCAAACAGGTTAAGGCAGCTTCCAGCCAAGCTCAACAGTAATTCATTTTTCCAAACACTTGTCCCATCTCAGCTCCTCACTACTCCACACCTACTCTAGGAGCTTCCTGTCTTTAAAGTATAAGTTTACCTTCATTTTATTTTCTAAATTCCAGCTCCCCTATGTACCAATATACCATTAATGTACCTCAGTTGCAGAAAAATAAAAGCTTTCTTTGATTTTCAGAACAAGGCCTTACCTTAGACCATGCTGTGTTTCTTAGAAAGCTTCAGAGACTTCCTGGTAGATAGATTCGGGATGTGAGGGCCAGTAAGACACAGGAAGCAGTTCACCAGCTGACCTCATTAGCACACACCCTGCACCCATCAACTAGGTTTGCACCACATCCCAGCATCCCTCCATGTGTGAATTTGCCTGGCTTGTCAATGTAAGCTGCCCAGCATCACACCAGACAGGCCTGGACCACATGCTTAAATCTCTGGCCGTGGGTTGGACACCCCAGATGTAGTGAAGGGCCTGCCTGATTGGATACAGAGTGAATGGATAGATAGGTGGGTCCTCCTATTCTATATTTTTGGTAAATCTAAAGAAGATTGTACAGGGATTGTACAATCAGTTTGTATAGTGTATGGCCACCTTTATACACTTAAAATGAACTAGTTGCCCTGGCAGTGTCATTAATTGTTAACCACTTGACGACCGCCCACCGCAGATTTACTGCAGCAGGCGGCCGCTCCTGGGCAAACTGACGTAGTACTACATCGCTCATTCAGGAGACTCTAGGGTGCAAGCACTCCCGCCTCCGCTCGTCAGCCGGGGAGCCAGCGCGTGTGACAGGCGGCTCCGATGGCCACCGGCCAATCGCGATCTCCCCCCGCTGACAGAGAAGGAGAGACGGATGATGTAAACACAGCCGTCTGTCGTTCTCCCTGGGATGATCACAGAGCCTATGTGATCCTTCTATATAGGATCACATGTCTCTGTGATGATCTCACAAGCCCAACCCCCCCACAGTTAGAATCACTCCCCTAGGCTTACATTTAACCCCTTGATCCCTAATAGCATTAACCTCTTCCCTGGCAGTGTAATTATTATAGTAACAGTGCATATTTTTAGCACTGATTACTGTAGTAATGTCACTGGTACCCCCAAAAGTGTCAAAAATGTCAGTTAGGGGTCCGATCTGCCACAATGTCGCAGTCCACAAAAAACCACAGATCGCCACCATTACTAGTAAAAAAACAAAAAAAAAAAAAACAACAAAAATGACATAAATCTTTCACGTAGTTAGTAGACGCAATAAATTTTGCGCAAACCAAACAAAATACGCTTATTGCAATTTTTTTTCACTAAAAATATGTAGCAAAAAACAAATTGGCCTAATGTGTTAAAAATTTTTGATTTTTTGGGAATGTCATATAGCAGAATGTGAAAAATATAGTTTTTTTTTTTACAAAATTGTCGCTCTTTTTTTGTTTATAGCACAAAAAATAAAAATTGCAGAGGTGATCAAATACCAAAAAAAAAGAAATCTCTATTTGTGGGAATAAAAGGACGTCAATTTTATTTGGGTACAGCGTTGCACCACCGCGCAATTGTCCATTAAAGTAACACAGTGCCGAATCGCAAAATAGGGCCTGGTCATTAAGCAGCAAAATGCTCCGGGGCTAAAGTAGGTAAAAGGCACATAAACACACATTTTGCCACGTAAAAAAATGAGCGAAAAACGCATCAAACTGCACCGTAAAAAAACACGCAACATGCCAAAAGGTCCCATGAGCTACTTTACCATGTGTAGCGCAGCCCATTGAAATCAATGGACTGCCCTATGCGTGTCATGGGAGAAAACGAGCCAAAAAAATATGTGCTCCCACTATGCTAGATATGAATGGGGCATGAAAGTGAAATTTGTTTATTTACACAACAATAATGAAGCTCCATTCACATCTGTGCATTTTCAAATGCATGGCAAAGCGCACAGAAAAGTGCTGTAAACACACCATAAAACGTGCCATGCTCCGCTCTAAAAAAAGTTCTTGAGCTTGTTTGGAGCGATTGTTGCACACAGAGCAGTCCATTCAAATGAATGTTTGACTATTCTTCAAATGAATGGGCTGCCCTATGCGTTATGAGTAAAAACATAACAAAAAAAAGTATGCAGGAATGTGAGTTCCCCCTACGCAGAGATGTGAACAGGGCATGAGAGTGGAGCGTGGTGCGTTTTTGATGTGCTTTTTGGTGCGTTTGCAGCGTGTTTCTGAAACCCAAGGCAAAGCACCACTTTCTCCGCGGTTTGTCATGCGTTTGGAAACACACAAATGTGAATGGAGCCTCATTGTTCTTGTATAAACACACCAATTTCACTTTCAGGCCCCATTCACACCTAGCGTAATGGAAGCGCACTTTTTTAGACGTGTTTTTCCGGTGACACACATAGGGCAGTCAAACAAGTGGCAAAGTAGCTCATGGGACATTTGTGTGTGTTGCAGGTTCTTTACTGTGTGTTTTCCTGCATTTTGCACTTGTTTTTTTCACATGGCAAAATGTGTATTTGCCCCTGTGTTTGCTGTGTCATTAATTAATGGCACCAAAAGTGCAACTAGTTAATTTTAGGTCTATAAAGGTGGCCATGCACTATACAATCGGATTGTACAAACTCTGTACCATCTCCTTTAGATTTACCAATATTGTTTAATAGGAGGACACACCATCTATCCAATCACTCTGTATCCAATCAAGCAGACCCTTGCACTACATAGATTATGGTAGATCTAAAGTACAAAAAGGTTTTTTAGTGTATGGTGAGCTTTACAGAACCCAGGACATACTTCTGTTTTTAATATTACAGCTCTATCCATATAGGCTGTTATCGGATCACTCAGCTCCTGCACACTCTGCCAAATGAACAAGCTATGGCTGTGTATTTAGTGAGAACGGTGGTCTCTGATTGCATTTGGAAAACATGCACCTGATTAGGGGTGGTAGTGATCTGCTGGAGTAGGAGGGTAGATGATACAGGGTGTGTGCTAATGAGGTCAGCTGGTAAACTCCTTCCTGTGTCACATACCAAGATCTGTCCAGGAAGTAAAGGAGAAGTTTTTTTTTATAGAGCCATCTGGACATGGAGGCAAGGGATGTGTATATGATAATTAGAAAGATTTTTTTTATTTCTGCAAAAGAAGTACATTAATGGTATATTGGTACATAGAGGAGCTGGAATTTAGGGGAAAAAAAGTGAACTTATCCTTCTAGAGCCTCTTTTTGAAAGTAGGTTAACCCTTTTGGGATCAAAGTGTCTGTAATCAGGGTTTGGAGGTTCTTTTCCATCCAAAGTCTTTCCGAGCCTTCAAATTCCAGCTTCAAAATAAGGACCCACCAACCCATCCTTTCCTCTGCAACTAAACAACCCTGGAACCCCTCACTCTCTATAGGTGAGAACCCCTGAGTACGCAAAATCTCTGATCGCCCACTTTGATGCTGGGTTCACACATATGGGGCCCCGGGTTCGTGCCTTGGGTCCGGCGCATCCCTGTTCACCAGTTCAGAGGCAAATCAGTTATGAATTTTTGCCTGAATTAGAGCCAAAGACGCACAGGACCCTTTTTGAATGCAGACCGTGGCCGCCCCGGACCTATGTGAACCGGCTCCATTGAGAGCCAGCCACACTCGGCTGTCATGAGAATTGAATGCGGGGAAACCTGCATCCAATTCTTATATGTGTGAACCCAACCTAAAGGGACCACAACTGAAATAACGGGGAAATTTAGCGTCCATCCAGGACCTATCCTTGACACGTGTCCTGTACAGGGTAGGACACACGTTCCACAGTTGTGTTGCTTTGCATTGCAGCACGGGAAAAAGGATCGCACACCAAATGCAGCTGATTCAAGTGAATAGGGCTGCTTCGCAAACACATGCAATGCATGTGCTTGCAGTGCTGGTTTTTAGGGGTTAAAACAAATGGTAGACATAACACCTCCTCACCTCCTGTCAAACTCCATCTGAAAAGCGATCCACTGTGGATCCCTCTTCAGACAGCTACTGCTAGTGTCAACAAGTCCTTATATTGGTGGATCATGGGGATTATTTCTGATTCTGAATAAGCAGAAAGGTGACATAGGAAGCTGCACTACTCATCCAGGAAATATGTTTGTCACCCGCTTGGTTGTGCGGTGTGATGGCACAGTGAGAAACCCCACAAGTGCCACTACAGAATCACAAAACCTTTACCAGGGTGTAAGAAAGTATTGCACCTGTCATGAACCATCTGCCTGGAGAATTTACTTTAGCACCATGGGTCAGATTTATATATAAATGATGTAGCACCTCCTGGTTCATGAAATATTCATGGACTCCAATTAGAAATATTCGCTTTTTTTTTTATTTTTAGATTTAACCCTATAATAAGCAGATTCTAAAATATCTCATATCATGGAAAATTAGTACACGTGTGCATTTGTTTTCCACTAGCCGTACACTATTAGAATATTGTCAACATTTTTCATTTTACGAAGGTTTGCGATTTTCTTATTAGTGGGGTAAAATCAATGTTCATTTTCAACTGCTGGGGCAAGAAAATTCAAAGGAGCAGGATAGAAAATGTTTTCTTGAATTAATGAATTTCTAACAATGAAACGTCCATTCATTCCAAAATCGAATGTGAAAAGCAAATGAAAATTTTGAAGTTCTTTTGAGTGGCATCATCATTTTCATACAAGCGTTCGTTCAAAAATTCTCCTATCGTATGGCCAGCTTTACAGACAGACAACTGTAGCCTTCAGAAAGCAAATCAAGACAGCATGTGAACCGCTAACACCGTTCAATCATTTCACCTTAAAGTGACACTTTCTGATGGCATGTTAATTTACCAATCAAAAATGGAATATATTGCAGCTTATTAATCATTAGATGTGGTGGTTGCATTAGTTTTCTTTATTAGGCTCCCCCCCTTCTGTTTTCACCTAGTGATCTGGCCAGTAACACAATTCCTTTATTATTGTTTTAGAGTACCACCACTCTGAAAGAAGGAGCACAGGGGGCACCTTTGGACAGCAGGTTTGTCAGTCTAGGGGGGGTGTTTGATGTACTACCAGATTTAAAGTGTCATTAACCGCTTGCTGACTGCCTGTAGCTAGTGTTGAGCAAACCAGGACTGTATTGTTCGGGTTTGTACTGGACTTTTGGGTATTCAGTACCTGGACCCGAACCAGAACATTTCACTGTATGTTCGGGTACTGTCCATTGTTCGGTAACGTTATTTGATGTTTTGGCGTGGTTTTAATGACGCGCTTTCAACAGGTGCAAGGCAGCCAATCAGCAAGCATCTAACTAGTGTGCCCTAGAAGCCATTACAGCCATGTCTACTAATGGCATGGCTGTGATTGGCCAGTGCAGCATGTGACTCAGACTCTATATAAGCTGGAGTCACATAGCACCGCGTGTCACTCTGCTATAACTATACTAGGGAGAGGTTCCTGACTGCTGCTGCTGAGGGAGAGATAGGAGTTTACTGTAGGGTGAGGCTGGAGAGATTGTTTGTAGGGAAAGCATAGGAACAATCTGCTATGTCATACAGCGATCTACATTGATTTGATTGTGTGGGGTGCAGTGCACAATCTTTTTGCCCGGAGGGAGAGATAGGAGTTTACTGTAGGGCCAGGCTGGAGAAATTGCTTGTAGGGAAAGCATAGGAGGAACAATCTGCTTTAATCAGACAGCGATCTACATTGATTGTATTGTGTGGGGGTGCAGTGCACGATCTTTATGCCCTGACCTGAGCCCAGTGAGGAGGAGAAAGGAGAAAAAACATTTTTTTATCAGTCTGTTAGGCGTGCGGTGCTGCACATTTCATGCAAGCTCAGTGCATATCGGCCTGCTTAATCTGCATTTAAAAATATTTAACTTTGACATGCAGTCTTTAGACAGACACTGCTTTTCTAACCTGCTCTTCAAAAAGCACCAATGTGAGGGGAAAATAATTATTTTTCAGTATTTAGGGTAAAAAAAATTGTTTTCAGTCTTTCATTCAAATGTTTTTTTTTTTTTTTTATTCAATAGCGGAATAGAACAACAACAGTATCCAACCTGTTAGGCGTGCGGTGTTTAGTGGGCATTTCCTGCAACCTCAGTGCATATCTGTCTGCTTAATCTGCATTTAACCACTTAAGCCCCGGAAGATTTTACCCCCTTCCTGACCAGGGGTTTTTTTGCGATTTTTTACTGCGTGACTTTAACGGACAATTGCGCGGTCGTGCGACGCTGTACCTAAACGAATTTCACGTCCTTTTTTTCCCACAAACAGAGCTTTCTTTTGGTGGTATTTGATCACCTGTGCGATTTTTTGATCATGCGCTATAAACAAAAAGGGGACGTAATTTTTGCAAAAATAACAACAATATTTTTCACTTTTTTTTATATGAAATTCCCCCCAAAAAAATTTAAAAATCAAAATTTTTTAACATTTTCGGCCAAATTGTTTTATGCTACATATGTTTGGTAAAAAAAAAAAAATCGCAAAAAGCGTATTTTGATTGGTTTGCGCAAAAGTTATCGCGTTTACTAACAAAGGGAAAGATTTTTGTAATTTTTGGTGTTTTTTTTTTAACGAGTAATGGCGGCGATCTGCGATTTTTTTTGCGGTACTGCGACATTGCGGCGGACAGATCGGACCCTTGACTGACATTTTTGACACTTTTGGGGGTACCAGTGACATTACTGCAGTAATCAGTGCTATATATATGCACTGTTACTGCAAAAATTACACTGGCAGAGAAGGGGTTAACTGTATTGGACAGGGAGGGGTTAAGTGTGTCCTAGGGGCGTGATTCTAACTGTAGTGGGACAATGCTATTGGTGAAAAAACAAAGATCAACAGTTCTACATAGTAGAACCGTCTGATCTTCATTTTTACACAGGGGAGAATGACAGGTGGCTTGTTTACATAAGCTGCTCTGCCTTTCTCCCGCTGTACCGACGATTGGCGAGTGACCGGGGAACATCGGGTCCGCCGGTCACACGCCCGCACTCCTCCCTGAACGAGCCGAGGCGGGCGCGCGCCTCAGTGGGCGCGCGCTCGCCCGCTATTGGCTCTAATAGCAGTGACAGGCGAGTGACGTAGATCTACGTCACTCTGCCTGGCCGGGGCTGACTGCCGCAGTAAATATACTGTGCGCAGTCGGCAACCGGTTAAAAAAGAAAAAACATCTTTTCCTTCATATTTAACTTTGACATACGGTCTTTAGACAGACACTGCTTTTCTAACCTGCTCTTCAAAAAGCACCAATGTGAGGGGAAAATAATTATTTTTCAGTATTTAGGGTAAAAAAATTATTTTTCAGTTTTTCATTCAAATGGGGTTTTTTTTTTTTATTCAATAGCGGAATAGAACAACAGCAGTATCCAACCTGTTAGGTGTGCGGTGTGTAGCGGGCATTTCCTGCATATGTGTCTGCTTAATCTGCATTTTAAAAAGAAAAAAACTTTTTTCCTTCATATTTTACTGTGACTTACAGCGTTTATACAGACACTGCATTTCAAATCTGCTATTCAATAAGCACCAATTAAGGGGACAATTATTTTTCAGTATTTCATTCATACTTTACAGTGAGATACACCCATTGCATACTGTTGTATTGCACCTTGCAATAAAAAAAAACATTTAGGGGCAAAAAAAGTTTATTGCGGCCCTGTCCGCATATGTTACAGTGAGATACACCCATTGCATACTGTTGTATTGCGCCTTTCAAAAAAAAAAACTATTTAGGGGACAAAAGAGTTTATTGCGGCCCTGTCTGCATATGTTACAGTGAGATACACCCATTGCATACTGTTGTAATGCGCCTTGCAATAAAAAAACTATTTAGGGGACAAAAGAGTTTATTGCGGCCCTGTCCGCATATGTTACAGTGAGATACACCCATTGCATACTGTTGTATTGCGCCTTTCAAAAAAAAAAAACTATTTAGGGGACAAAAGAGTTTATTGCGGCCCTGTCTGCATATGTTACAGTGAGATACACCCATTGCATACTATTGTATTGCGCATTGCAATAAAAAAAAAACATTTAGGGGACAGAAAGATATTAAATTGCGGCTTAGTCTGTATCTGTACGTGTGAGATACACTCGTTGGATACTGTTGTTCTAGTCCACTATTCAATAAACACCCATTTAGGGAAAAAATATTACATTGCAGCCTAGTCTGCATATTTTACTGTGAGATACACTCTTTTGATACTGTTGTTCTATTCCGCTATTCAATAAACACCCATTTTGGGAAAAAATATTACATTGCGGCCTAGTCTGCATATGTTACAGCGCAACAAGGCCCACAGGTCCAGTCACTGGAGGCCCAGTTACTGTTGGTGAAGTGGTGCTGTTCCGCAGAGCGACTCATGCGTGCGTGCTGCAGCTGAAACTCCACTATGGCCTGTTGCTGCTTGCACAGTCTGGCCAGCATGTGCAAGGTGGAGTTCCACCTTGTGGACACATCACATATGAGGCGGTGAGTGGGAGCGCCGAAGTTACGCTGCAGCGCTGACAGGCGAGCAGCAGCAGGGTGAGAACGCCAAAAGTTCACACAGACGGCCCGCACTTTCTGCAGCAGCTCTGACATATCGGGGTAATTTCTAAGGAACCTCTGCACCACCAAATTCAGCACATGCGCCAGGCAAGGGATGTGTGTCAAACTGGCTAGGCCCAGAGCTGCTACGAGATTTCGCCCATTATCACACACCACCAGGCCGGGCTTGAGGCTCACTGGCAGCAACCACTCATTTGTCTGCTGTTCAATGCCCCTCCACAACTCCTGCGCGGTGTGTGGTTTTTCCCCCAAACAGGCAAGTTTTAAAACTGCCTGCTGTCGTTTACCCCTGGCTGTGCTGAAGTTGGTGGTGAAGGTGTTATGCTGACTGGATGAGAAGGTGGTAGAAGATGAGGAAGCGGAGTAGGAGGAGTTAGGAACAGGAGGCAAACTGAAGCGCACTGCAATCCTCGGTGGTGGAAGGACATGCGCCAAACTGCTATCCGCCTCAGGCCCAGCTGCCACTGCATTAACCCAGTGTGCTGTTAGGGAGATATAACGTCCCTGACCGTGCTTACTGGTCCACGTATCTGTAGTTAGGTGGACCTTGCCACAGATGGCATTGTGCAGTGCATACCTGATTTTGTCACCCGCTTGGTTGTGCAGGGAAGGGATGGCTTGCCTGGAACAGTAGTGGCGGCTGGGCACGACGTACTGTGGGACAGCCACCGCCACAAGGCTTTTAAAACTCTGCGTCTCCACCAGACGGAATGACAGCATTTCAAAGGCCAGGAATTTTGATATGCTGGCATTCAGGGCCAGGGATCGCGGGTGGGTGTGGGGGGGGGGAGTACTTCCTATTCCGCTCCAGTGTTTGGGAGATAGAAAGCTGAACGCTTCCACGGGACATTGTGGAGATCGTTGCTGGTGACCCAGGTGGTGGTGTTGCTGGCAGATCCTCTGTTTGCGGGGTGGCAGGTGCCACTGTCACTACAGAGGTGGATGAAGAGGCCGAGACTGCAGCAGCAGAAGAGGAAGCAGGAGGAGCCAGAGATACCTTTCTTGGTTTTTGAGGTGTTAAGGTTAACCCCTTCCCTGTCAATGTCATTATTACAGTAACAGTGCATATTTGTAGCAGCCGAAATGTTGCAATACTGCTAAAAATTATTGTTCGCCGCCATTATTATTAAAAAAAAAAAAAAAAAAAGACATAAATCTTTCCCCTAATTTGTAGACACGATAACTTTTACGCAAACCAATCAATATATACTTATTGCGATTTTTCTTTACCAAAAATATGTAGCAGAATATAAATTGGCCTAAAATGAAAAAAAAAAAAATTGATTTTACATCTGTTTTATTGGGAACGTTATATAGCAGGAAGTGAAAATTCTGTTATTTTTTTTTCTGAATTGTCGCTATTTTTTGTTCATAGCGCAAAAAATAAAAATCGCCTAGGTGATCAAATACCACCAAAAGAAAGCTCTATTTGTAGGAAAAAAAGAACATCAATTTTATTTTGGTACAGCATAGCACGACCGTGCAATTGTCTGTTAAAATAACGCAGTGCTGAATCGCAAAAAATGGCCTGGTCATTAGGGGGGCAAATCTTCCGGTCCAGAACTGGTTAAACCCAGTACCCTGCATTCACTATATCTGGTCTCCCACAGTACACAGAACATGGAAATGCAATTATCTTAGTAAATATAAACTGCTAAATATATTTTCTCATTAGCAGGTACAGCAGTCTTGTGACTTCTATCAGTGTCTGTTAAAGCTTGCAGGAGGAGTTTTCATTCTACTCTGACTGTCCCATGATGCTGCAGGATCCCTGACCCTCTGTCTGGACAGTGCTGATTGCCCCTGTGCTGATCACATGCACTCTCCCTAGAAAAAGAAAACCTTTCTATCAATACACACCAAACTTAGCATGTGCAGCTTGTTCCCAAGGCTCTGTACTATTGGGAGATAGATTGGGGACAGTGAAAGAGGAGGAGGATCAGAGAAGACAAGATCAAACAGCCTTTTTGCACATTGCGGAGGATTAACCCCTTAGGTTCCACAGTAAGTATAACAAGCATGCTTTACTGCATATACAGACTGATTTTACTGTTGTGGGTTTAGCAGCATATTAAAATACCAACAAATTGAAGCCAAACTCCAGCTAATACTAAGCATTTACAGCAAACCATTTATATTTTTCTTTTGGGATAAAGGTTTTACATAAAGAAATAAAAGCTGATCATTATAAGCACCCCTGTCAGTGTTAAATAGTTTGACTCAACACTCTTGCATTTGCAGGATAGCTTGTTCTGATGAAAAACAACAGACTTACTGGCCAGATCACCAGGTGAAAATAAAGGAAAGAAAACCTTAGAAATAAAATGAATACAGTACATCCATCACATCGAAGAATTGGTAAGTTGCAATATAATAAATGTTTGCTTTTGGTTTAATACCACTTTAATCAGTGGAGAAGCTTGATTCAACACAAACACGCCTGGATAGTAAACAGAAGCCATGGCCTAGACTGTGTACCTATATTATAAGTAAATATACTGTATATAAGTTTAAAGTACAAGTCCAAACAAATGTTATTTTCTTTATTCTAGACACAGTAGGGATGGGTTGGAACCTCTGTCATCATTTTACCATTACGCGGTGTAGCATAAGAGATTTCTCCTCACTTCCTGTCCTGCTGGCAATGGTTTTATCAGACAGGAAGTACAAAATTCTCTTCAACAGCAACACAAACAGAAATACAAAAACACATTTTTTATTTGATTAGGGTGTCAGAAACTAGCACCCCGGTTATAGATTTATTTCTGTCTGTGTCCCTGTCCCAAATTTCCCCTCAACTCCTGTCCAGTCATTTTTTTTTTTTTTTTTTTACCAAAGGGACAGAAAGGCAAAATCTAATGATTTAATAATTACCCACTTTATCTAAAAACAATTTTTCACTTGACATAAAGTGGAAATAAACTAAACATGTTAAGATCTGGTTTGTTATAGGGACCACCTAGAACTGTTAATTGTGCCTAAGCAAGTACCCTTTGGTCTGAAACTCCTGAAAAATAGCAGTTCACTCCATAGTACATGAGGGTACCTCCCTTCACTCCATAGTACATGAGGGTACCTCCCTTCACTCCATAGTACATGAGGGTACCTCCCTTCACTCCATAGTACATGAGGGTACCTCCCTTCACTCCATAGTACATGAGGGTACCTCCCTTCACTCCATAGTACATGAGGGTACCTCCCTTCACTCCATAGTACATGAGAGTGCCTCCCTTCACTCCATAGTACATGAGGGTACCTCCCTTCACTCCATAGTACATGAGGTTACCTCCCTTCACTCCATAGTACATGAGGGTACCTCCCTTCACTCCATAGTACATGAGAGTGCCTCCCTTCACTCCATAGTACATGAGGTTACCTCCCTTCACTCCATAGTACATGAGGGTACCTCCCTTCACTCCATAGTACATGAGAGTGCCTCCCTTCACTCCATAGTACATGAGGGAACCTCCCTTCACTCCATAGTACATGAGGGAACCCCCCTTCACTCCATAGTACATGAGGGTACCTCCCTTCACTCCATAGTACATGAGGGTACCTCCCTTTACTCCATAGCACATGAGGGTACCTCCCTTCACTCCATAGTACATGAGGGTACCTCCCTTCACTTCATAGTACATAATGGTGCCACCCTTCACTCCATAGTACATGAGGGTGCCTCCCTTCACTCCATAGTACATGAGGGTACCTCCCTTCACTCCATAGTACATGAGGGTGCCTCCCTTCACTCCATAGTACATGAGGGTACCTCCCTTCACTCCATAGTACATAAGGGTGCCTCCCTTCACTTCATAGTACATGAGGGTGCCTCCCTTCACTCCATAGTACATGAGGGTGCCTCCCTTCACTCCATAGTACATGAGGGTACCTCCCTTCACTCCATAGTACATGAGAGTGCCTCCCTTCACTCCATAGTACATGAGGGTACCTCCCTTCACTCCATAGTACATGAGGGTACCTCCCTTCACTCCATAGTACATGAGAGTGCCTCCCTTCACTCCATAGTACATGAGGGTACCTCCCTTCACTCCATAGTACATGAGGTTACCTCCCTTCACTCCATAGTACATGAGGGTACCTCCCTTCACTCCATAGTACATGAGAGTGCCTCCCTTCACTCCATAGTACATGAGGTTACCTCCCTTCACTCCATAGTACATGAGGGTACCTCCCTTCACTCCATAGTACATGAGAGTGCCTCCCTTCACTCCATAGTACATGAGGGAACCTCCCTTCACTCCATAGTACATGAGGGAACCTCCCTTCACTCCATAGTACATGAGGGTACCTCCCTTTACTCCATAGCACATGAGGGTACCTCCCTTCACTCCATAGTACATGAGGGTACCTCCCTTCACTTCATAGTACATAATGGTGCCACCCTTCACTCCATAGTACATGAGGGTGCCTCCCTTCACTCCATAGTACATGAGGGTACCTCCCTTCACTCCATAGTACATGAGGGTGCCTCCCTTCACTCCATAGTACATGAGGGTACCTCCCTTCACTCCATAGTACATAAGGGTGCCTCCCTTCACTTCATAGTACATGAGGGTGCCTCCCTTCACTCCATAGTACATGAGGGTGCCTCCCTTCACTCCATAGTACATGAGGGTGCCTCCCTTCACTCCATAATACATGAGGGTACCTCCCTTCACTCCATAGTACATGAGGGTACCTCCCTTCACTCCATAGTACATGAGGGTACCTCCCTTCACTCCATAGTACATAAGGGTGCCTCCCTTCACTCCATAGTACATAAGGGTGCCTCCCTTCACTCCATAGTACATAAGGGTGCCTCCCTTCACTCCATAGTACATAAGGGTGCCTCCCTTCACTCCATAGTACATAAGGGTGCCACCCTTCACTCCATAGTACATAAGGGTGCCACCCTTCACTCCATAGTACATAAGGGTGCCACCCTTCACTCCATAGTACATGAGGGTACCTCCCTTTACTCCATAGCACATGAGGGTACCTCCCTTCACTCCATAGTACATGAGGGTACCTCCCTTCACTTCATAGTACATAATGGTGCCACCCTTCACTCCATAGTACATGAGGGTGCCTCCCTTCACTCCATAGTACATGAGGGTACCTCCCTTCACTCCATAGTACATGAGGGTGCCTCCCTTCACTCCATAGTACATGAGGGTACCTCCCTTCACTCCATAGTACATAAGGGTGCCTCCCTTCACTTCATAGTACATGAGGGTGCCTCCCTTCACTCCATAGTACATGAGGGTGCCTCCCTTCACTCCATAGTACATGAGGGTGCCTCCCTTCACTCCATAATACATGAGGGTACCTCCCTTCACTCCATAGTACATGAGGGTACCTCCCTTCACTCCATAGTACATAAGGGTGCCTCCCTTCACTCCATAGTACATAAGGGTGCCTCCCTTCACTCCATAGTACATAAGGGTGCCACCCTTCACTCCATAGTACATAAGGGTGCCACCCTTCACTCCATAGTACATAAGGGTGCCTCCCTTCACTCCATAGTACATGAGGGTGCCTCCCTTCACTCCATAGTACATAAGGGTGCCTCCCTTCACTCCATAGTACATAAGGGTGCCACCCTTCACTCCATAGTACATAAGGGTGCCTCCCTTCACTCCATAGTACATGAGGGTGCCTCCTTTCACTCCATAGTACATGAGGGTACCTCCCTTCACTCCATAGTACATGAGGGTGCCTCCCTTCACTCCATAGTACATGAGGGTACCTCCCTTCACTCCATAGTACATAAGGGTGCCTCCCTTCACTTCATAGTACATGAGGGTGCCTCCCTTCACTCCATAGTACATGAGGGTGCCTCCCTTCACTCCATAGTACATGAGGGTACCTCCCTTCACTCCATAGTACATGAGAGTGCCTCCCTTCACTCCATAGTACATGAGGGTACCTCCCTTCACTCCATAGTACATGAGGGTACCTCCCTTCACTCCATAGTACATGAGAGTGCCTCCCTTCACTCCATAGTACATGAGGGTACCTCCCTTCACTCCATAGTACATGAGGTTACCTCCCTTCACTCCATAGTACATGAGGGTACCTCCCTTCACTCCATAGTACATGAGAGTGCCTCCCTTCACTCCATAGTACATGAGGTTACCTCCCTTCACTCCATAGTACATGAGGGTACCTCCCTTCACTCCATAGTACATGAGAGTGCCTCCCTTCACTCCATAGTACATGAGGGAACCTCCCTTCACTCCATAGTACATGAGGGAACCTCCCTTCACTCCATAGTACATGAGGGTACCTCCCTTTACTCCATAGCACATGAGGGTACCTCCCTTCACTCCATAGTACATGAGGGTACCTCCCTTCACTTCATAGTACATAATGGTGCCACCCTTCACTCCATAGTACATGAGGGTGCCTCCCTTCACTCCATAGTACATGAGGGTACCTCCCTTCACTCCATAGTACATGAGGGTGCCTCCCTTCACTCCATAGTACATGAGGGTACCTCCCTTCACTCCATAGTACATAAGGGTGCCTCCCTTCACTTCATAGTACATGAGGGTGCCTCCCTTCACTCCATAGTACATGAGGGTGCCTCCCTTCACTCCATAGTACATGAGGGTGCCTCCCTTCACTCCATAATACATGAGGGTACCTCCCTTCACTCCATAGTACATGAGGGTACCTCCCTTCACTCCATAGTACATGAGGGTACCTCCCTTCACTCCATAGTACATAAGGGTGCCTCCCTTCACTCCATAGTACATAAGGGTGCCTCCCTTCACTCCATAGTACATAAGGGTGCCTCCCTTCACTCCATAGTACATAAGGGTGCCACCCTTCACTCCATAGTACATAAGGGTGCCACCCTTCACTCCATAGTACATAAGGGTGCCACCCTTCACTCCATAGTACATAAGGGTGCCACCCTTCACTCCATAGTACATGAGGGTACCTCCCTTTACTCCATAGCACATGAGGGTACCTCCCTTCACTCCATAGTACATGAGGGTACCTCCCTTCACTTCATAGTACATAATGGTGCCACCCTTCACTCCATAGTACATGAGGGTGCCTCCCTTCACTCCATAGTACATGAGGGTACCTCCCTTCACTCCATAGTACATGAGGGTGCCTCCCTTCACTCCATAGTACATGAGGGTACCTCCCTTCACTCCATAGTACATAAGGGTGCCTCCCTTCACTTCATAGTACATGAGGGTGCCTCCCTTCACTCCATAGTACATGAGGGTGCCTCCCTTCACTCCATAGTACATGAGGGTGCCTCCCTTCACTCCATAATACATGAGGGTACCTCCCTTCACTCCATAGTACATGAGGGTACCTCCCTTCACTCCATAGTACATAAGGGTGCCTCCCTTCACTCCATAGTACATAAGGGTGCCTCCCTTCACTCCATAGTACATAAGGGTGCCACCCTTCACTCCATAGTACATAAGGGTGCCACCCTTCACTCCATAGTACATAAGGGTGCCTCCCTTCACTCCATAGTACATGAGGGTGCCTCCCTTCACTCCATAGTACATAAGGGTGCCTCCCTTCACTCCATAGTACATAAGGGTGCCTAGGTCACCCATTTGCATTCAGTAAATCATCCCAATAGTGCAGAGTTAGGTTTTGCAAGTCACAAAAAGCTCTACAGGGAGATTACAGGCAATACTGATGACCAGTACTTTGTCCTCTGTCTGCCTTTTGTTTTGCACAGTTTCAGCAGTTCAGTGGGACATCCTAATGACAGGGTCACTTTGATGCAATTGGGTAATTGGGTATGATGACACCATGTTACCATGACTAACCATTCACGCCTAAGGTTGGACACACAAGTGATTTTGGTAGTGTGACCATGCTATTAACCACTTCAATACCAGGTATTTTTACACCCTTCCTGCCCAGGCCAATTTTCAGCATTCAGCGCTGTCGCGCTTTGAATGACAATTGCGCAGTCATGCAGCTCTGTACGCATATGATAATTTTATCTTTTTTTTTTATACAACTAGAGATTTTTTTTGATGGAATATAATCACCACTGGGTTTTTTATTTTTTGCTAAAAACAAAATAAAAAAAGGCTAAAATTAAAAAAAAAAAAAAAAAAAGCGTTTTTCTGCTTTTCAGTTATAAAATCTTGCAAATAAATAATCCTTCTTCATGAATTGAAGTCAAAATGTATTCTGCTCCATTTCTTAGGTGAAAAAAACC
This sequence comes from Pelophylax lessonae, assembly GCF_965119305.1. NCBI lineage: Eukaryota > Metazoa > Chordata > Amphibia > Anura > Ranidae > Pelophylax > Pelophylax lessonae. The sequence goes on from NC_138770.1 coordinate 138,112,075, forward strand.
CAAATCAGTGTTTATTATTTAGTCTATAGGAAAGTTATAGACAGTTATATAGATAGAAAGTTATCCATAAAATATGGTATAGATCTGAAAACTGATCAATCCTGATGTACTGACGCCCAATCTCATTTCTTGAGGCCCTAAAACACCAGGACAGTACAAATACCCCCCAAATGACCCCTTTTTGGAAAGTAGACAGTCCCAGGTATTTAGTAAAAAGGCATGGTGAGTTCTTTAAAGTTGTAATTTTTTTGCCACAATTTTTTTTTTTTTAACATACTGTCACCAGTGCAGTACAGTGTGATCATATAACAGGCGTAGTGCTGACCAAGGAAAGTATATATGAAAAAAAAAAGTATATATCATTTTTCTTTTTTTTTTGTTTTTCTTTATTACTTTTTTTTATTTTTCCAACACACTGTAACCAGAGCAATACAGTGTTACCATAGTAACACTGTACTACTCTAGACAAATAGGGATTCTTTTTTTTACACACATTATGATTGGTTATACCAGTGAATTTCACTGGTAGAAGCAACTATTTTTACTGATTGAAACGGTTCATTCAGTGTCTTTTGTTGTGATTAGCCATGATTATTCAAAGCTAATCACATGGTACAGATGCGCTGTGATTGGCCCCATCTGTACCATGTGACCACTGTGACCGACCAATTGTATACAACGAATGGTATGAAAGGAAGCCATCCCATTGTTTACAACTGCCATGTGATCTGCTGTGATTGGTTACAGCGATCACATAGTACTGGCAGAGAGCCAGTACAGTAACAGATCTCTCGCTGCGTGGCTCCATGAGAGGCGTGTTTTGGGACGACGTCGTCCCAGAATAATGCCCCCCCGGCTGTCTATTTACTATACCCCGGACGGGAAGGTGTTACTTTTTTAGCAGTCACAAAATGCTCCAAATCATATGCTTGCCACACTAGAAATTTAATCTAGGCAATTTTAGTAGCTTAACCACATATCCCTGTTCACCAAGCCCAAGAGGCCCTATCATTTACCAACTGTAGAAATATAGTGCAGGGACTAATGCCCCGTACACACGTGCAGATTATCTGAAGAATTCTGTCTTCAGATTTACCTTTTCTATGTAGTGCAAGGGCCTGCCGGATTGCATACAAATTGAAAGTGTTTAGGTTTGACCTCATATTATATGGTTTTGGTAAGTCTACAGACAAAAGTCTTCAGATAATCTGCACGTGTGTACGGGGCATTACTCTACATGTCCATCATTTGTGGACACCTAACCATAACATCGATACAAGCTTGTTGGACATCCCATTCCCAAATCACAGGCATTATTGAAGAGCCCCCCTCCTTCATCCACCCCTTTGCAGCTATAACAGCCACCACTCTTCTGGGATGGCTTTCCACAAAAAAATGGAAGTTTGCCTGTGGTCATTTTTGCCAATTCAACCAAAAAAAATTTGTGAGGTACTGCTGCTAAATAAAAGGCTTTGGCCAACTATCAGACTTCCAATTGATCCAAAAAGTTGTTCAGTAGAGATCAGGTCAGGGCTTTGTGCAGGCCACTTGAGTTCCCTCACACCAAACTCATAAAACCATATCTTTATAGACCTGGCATAGCGAACAGGGGTAGAGTTATGCTAGAACAGAAAAGGATCTTCCCCTAACTGGTGAACCCAATCTTGTGTAGCACTGTCCCTGTAGGGCCTGCTGTAAGATGACTTCTCGGGTCTCCTCTGATTATTAGCACAGTCACTTGAGATACAGTTTACACATCCTTCCTTATTCCCGATGGCTCGTCACTCAATTAACAATCCAGGGGTATTGGTTTTAGGTTTTATTTTGGAACTTGGATGGGAGAAGGTAATAGTGGGATACTCCAACTGTAACTATTGACAATGGATAAGGACAATTCTCACTTTGCCCCACCAGGTTGTTTGTGGAAGCAGCTGCACTACTTAATCCATACTGCCATATGTATGGAAAGGGTTAAGTCTCCTTGCTCTTTTCTATCCAGCAATAGACTTGGTGAACCTATATTATCTTCGGGACACTCACTAGCATCCCTTTTACTGACACCCATTCACTGACTCTTCTAGCTGCAGGGGTGGCCCCTCTTAGGTCAGGCCCCTTGACACAAATTTGTACTCACTATACTGCCGAATCAAATCCTCCAGTGTCTCCCCTTTCAGTCAGCTTCACAGGACCTACAGGTTCCTCTGTAGGCCATCTGGACGACTACCTGAGGCCTCCCGACCCCTCTACAGAGGAGGAGGCAGCTGCCCCCTTCCCCTGGGACTCCACTATCCAGCCGAAAGACCCCAAGAACATGTACTCCTGGCTTTTATACAGTATCCCAGCATGCACCAATGCACTTTCGCTTTGCCAAATCACCAGGGCTGTATAAAAAGCCTGTGCACTCATTTGTCAGGTTTCCTCCCACTGTCCAATATGCCTCCCTATTGGACCAGTGTGAAACACTCTGCAGACAGAACGAGTTGCGTATGAGCACAATGAGCAAACCTCACTAACAGATCCTGCTCTCTGGTAGGCAGAGAACAATATAGATTTACCTGCAGTCCTTCTGATAAGCAGACAGGACCTAAAACTATACTTTCTCTCTAGCGCCTACCTAGGAGGGTGCTACATCTGGAAGCCACAAATTGTCTAAAATGTCTTGTGTTGCAGGCATTACCCACTTGTGTCCTGGTCGCCTTTGTAAAATGGCAGAAGCACAGTAGCAACTGTATTTGCCTCAGTGCCGCTTTAAAATGGCATCGGGACTCCACAGATCCTATGGGTCTCAAAGATTCTATCACTGGAACCACTAGCCTTGGTCTGTATGGTCTTTTCATCAATCAGCGTCTAACTTCAGCTTGCTCACTTAATGCTAAACTTCAGCTTTTGTTTCACTTTACATGCCAAGCTGGCCCAAACAAACTATGTCCCTCACTAGCATGTGAGGCCACTGGATGTGTGGTTTAAACTGTATGTAGCTGAGGCTACATACAGCATACCACATGGTGTTCTGGGATCAAGCCGAGACCTTCCAATCTCATACCCGGAACACAATGGAGTCTATCTGAGCGGCGCTCAGTCATTCATGGAAAGCGATATATTCTGGCAATGAATACAAAGCTTCCTCTGATTGGCTGAGTAAGAGGTTTTGACATCAGCCCGCCAATCAGAAGAAGCCTTGTTCATTGCTAGAATACATCACTTTCTAAAAAAGGCTGAGCGCTGCTCAGTTAGACTCTATTGTATTCCGGGTATGAGAAAGGAAGTCTCAGCTCGAACCCAGAACACAGTTCGGTATGCTGTATGTAGCCTGAGATACCTACAGTTTATACAACACATCCAGTGGCCTCACATATTAGCGAGGAACATAGTTCGTTTGGGCCAGCTTGGCATGTAGAGTAGGGGTGTTAAACTCAAATTTATCGGGGGCTGCATCAGCAATATAGTTGTCCTCAAGGGGCCTGTTGTATATCTAAGACTATGTATCTACCCTTTATCATAATAAATAATTGCCTCTGCATTAATTATTACTGGATTTTAATTTAAAGCGGAGTTCCACCCAAAAGTGGAACTTCCGCTTTAGGGAGTCCTGACCCCCCGACATGCCACATTTGGCATGTCATTTTTTGGGGGGGGGAGCGGGTACCTAGTTTTGACAGGTACCCGCTCCCACTTCCGCTCGGAGCGCCGCGGCGCCCTGAGCGGAAGTTCTCCTCTCCCCCTCCCTCCCTGCAATCTTCTGGGACACGTCAGAGGTCCCAGAAGATTGCCGGCCAATCACGGCGCGCAGCGCGACTCGCGCATGCGCAGTGGGTACCCGGCTGTGAAGCCGCAAACTGTAACAGCCGGGTGCCCACAGCAGTGATGCCGGCGCCGAGGGAGAGGATCGAGGCTTCCGGCGGCCGCATCGCTGGACCGTTGGACAGGTGAGTAAATGGCTGGAACTCCGCTTTAAGTAATAATTAGCTCAGAGTTCAGGGGTGTGCTATTTACAGAGGGAAGGGTTCGGAAGCTGCGCTACGTACCGAATGCAGCGTTTAAGAGAGCGCTACGTAGAGAGTGAAGGGTTCAGGAGCTGTGCTATGTATAGAATGCAACGTTTATGAGTGCGCTACATAGAGAGTGCAGGGTTTAGGGGTGTGCTGTTTACAGAGTGCAGGGTTCAGGGTTGCGCTACATACAGAGTGCAGGGTTTGGGGGTGTGCTACAGACAAAGTGCAGAGTTCAGGAGTTGCGCTACGTACAGAGTGCAGGGTTCAAGAGTGATCTGTGTACAGAGTGCAGGATTCATGGGTGAGCTACATGCAGGGTTCTGGAGTGCTCTATGTACAGAATGCAGGGTCCACCGGTGCGCTACGTACAGAATGCAGGGTTCAGGGGTGTGCTACGTATCAAATGCAGGGTTCAGGGGTGCACTATGCACAAGTGCAAGGTCAAGGGGTGCATTATGCAGTGTTCAGAGTGCAGTGTTCAGGGGTGTGTTACGCACAGCGTGCAGGGTTTAGAGATGTGCCATCCACAGAGTGCTGGGTTTAGGGGTGCGCTAGGCACAAGGTGCAGGGTTCAGGGGTGCACTACACAGGGTTCAGGGGTGTGCTATGTACATAGTACAGGGTCTAGGGTTGTGCTATGTACAGATTGCCAGGTTCAGGGGTGCGCTACATCCAAAGTACAGGGGTGCACTATGTCTCAGTCTACAGTCTCATTGCAACATCTCATTTCCACCCCTCCTCCTGGGTTCTCACCTCTGCACGAGCCACTTTCCCCCCATTACCCCCACCCCTGCACAGATCTGCCCTCACAGCCTACTTTCCCCCCAACCCCACTTCTTAACCTTCCCAAAGCTTCCCTGCATCTGTACTAGGCTGTTCCCTTCCTTTGTATTGAGCTCTAGTACCTGTGAAGGTGGACTTGTGTATTCAGCTCCAGTAACAGTTTACTTCTGTCACCTTGCAGGGAGATCCTTCTGTCAGATCTAGCCCCACCCTACCCCTCTGTGCCCCACTGTGAGCGACGCTGTCAGTGCCTGCAGGGATCTGCCCTGCCACTCCCCACTGACAGAGCTCCACCCCACCCCACCAACTACTGCCCCCTCACTACCAGACCCCCACCCCCCAACTACAGCCCCGCCACTCACCATTGACAGACCCCCACCCTGCCAACTACTGTCCCCCCACTACCAGACCACCCCTCAACTACTGCCCCGCCCCTCACTATTGACAGACCCCCACCCCGCCAACTACTGTCCCCCCACTACCAGACCACCCCCCAACTACTGCCCTGCCACTCACTACTGACAGACCCCCACCCCACCAACTACTGCCCCCCCACTACCAGATCACCACCCATCCAACTACTGCCCCACACTATCAGACCACTACCCCCTGTGAAATCCCCGGGGACAAGCATTCAACTTTTGGCATTCAAGTGGTTCCTCCAGCCTGTGTGTCCTTTGTTTTAGCCTGTGCCTTTGTGCCCGACCAACCACTCGGGGTGATTGTTACTAAGTTGCCTGCTTGGCTGCAGCACCTCCCTGCGCTCAGCTTGTATAGCCTGAAACTGGCCCATGCGCAGTAATAGGAGGGGATACCGTCTTTCACGGGATACTGATCTTGCTGCTACTGGCACTCCCTGAGACCATAAGTGTCACTGTAAACACAGAAGTTCCTGTGTTTACAAGTGACAACAGGAAGAGCGGGTGAGAGCCAGAGGTGGCGGCCAGGGGCCGCTGCGGGCCAAATGACAAGGCCTGGCGGGCCGGATTCAGCCTGCGGGCCTTGTGTTTGCCACCTGTGATGTGGAGTGTAACAAAAGCTGGGCAAAAAACCCGGAAAGCTGCGCCATATTTTGCACCCTCCAGATTTAGTAAATCAACCCCATTGTTTAAAAATTACAAGATTTTTGTTTCCATTTCTATTTTTTCTATTTCCAATAAAAACCAAAGAAAGAAAAAAAGTGTCCAATATTACCACCAAAATTAAAGTTCCCCCCCAAAAAACCAAAAGGGATGTATAATGCATTGGAATAAACTAAAAACGCTAACAGGTATGATGTGTGGAACAGAGACATCTCCAAAACAAAAAAACATTTGGGATGCAAGCTCTTCTAGAGAAAGTGGCCCAAGGATTTAACTGGTTAACCATACTCTTCACTTGAAATACATGAACCCAATCTGGAAGGGTGTTCACAAAATGTTACCCATATAGTAGGTATGCTGGTCAGGTGTCCACAAACTTTTGCCCATTTATTCAGCAAACTGCAACACAGAGATGAAACTGACCTTAACATGTAAGTAATGCCCCACTGATAGCTCACCCTAAGGGTGGCTGGATCACACACGCATAAAAATACCATCCTTGCAAGCCCATAGGTTACATTAGGTTTATAGTTTGTTTTGAACAGTTTGCAAATAACTGGGCTACATCACAAAAACACATAAACACAGATTTTATGATAGCATGGCTTGTTCTCCGAGTACTGTGCTAAATTTTATTTATAACCTGAAAAATGCTAATATTGCAGTAAACAACAAGAAATGCATTGGAACAAAACACTAAATATTATTACCCAGAAACACTTGAGGGCATTTCATTTCCCATGACATTTAAAAAAAAAAAAAATGCATTCTCTTTTATTTTGATATTTCCTCGCCAAAGTAAAGAAAGAAGGCACTCATCGGCTGTGTCAGCTGGATTGCGTCATTTGTCATTTATGAGATCTCTAATGCTCAACCAGTAGGTCAGAGCCACACTGTATGCATGACTGAAGCAATACGTCTGACCCCATGAGAAATGCATACGTCTGACCCCGTAAGAAGTTCATCCGTTGTTTTATTTACCACTTATATCTGCGGGGCTTGCAGTAATAGACTGCCACAAGTATACCAGTTCAGAATAAATAGTCTGAAGACTATACCAAGATATAAAACTATATGTAAACCTCATAACAAAAATCCCAGCTTTGAAAGTATATTTTTTTATTTTAGTAATATTGTAGCAATAAGCGCCGGTTCACACTACCGCGACGCTACTTTGGGTGGCGACCTCGGAGCGGCCGCCACGGACTTCATAACATTGAAGTCTATGGCGGTCGCCTCCTGGTCGCCCCAAAGAAGCTCCGGACCCTTTTTCTAGGTCGGAGCGACTTGTGTCGCTCCTATTAGAACGGGTCCGTAGCTTCCCTATGGGAGGCGACCTGCGGCGACCTGTGAGGCGACCAGGTCGCCTCACAGGTCGCCCTAGTGTGAACCGGCACTAATACTAAAACAAAAAATATGTCCAAAGTCCTTTTTCTTTGCAGCACATTGGAGATCGGGAGCACTGGGGATTGATTTACTAAAACTGGAGTGAGCAAAATCTGGTGCAGCTGTGCATAGAAACCAATCAGCTTCCAGGATTTATTGTCAAAGCTTAATTGAACAAGCTGAAGTTAGAAGCTGATTGGCTAGCACCAGATTTTGCATTCTCCGCCCCGGTTCACACTTCTGCGAGTGCCGGGTTCGCATGTAATGTCGGAGCGCACTGCTCCAACATTACATGCGATCAGCTGTGCGGTGCGAGTTTAGCCATACAGTTTGTATGGCTAAATTCGCATCGCACCTGGAGCAAACACGCACAGGAGGCATTTTTGCAGCCGCATCAGGATCGGATCGCACAGCGGTTCACACTTGTGCGATCCGCTCCTGTGCGAACTGCACGATCGCACTGCGATATGCGATCAAACTGGGGGTGTCGTTAAGATTACATTGACACCCCCAGCGTATCGCATATGGCAGTGTGAACTGCCGGGGGTGCGTGTGCTATGCGGGAACAGGCTGCGAATTCGCAGCCTTCCCGCATCGCATAAATGTGAACCGAGCCTCCAGGTTTTAGTAAATCAACCCCACTGTGTTCTGTGCAAAAGCAGTAATCCAGATCTCCCAATGGTCCCACAAGCCCTTGCAGTTAAAACCATTTAACAATGTTCCTGCTTTCTGGGCGGGGAGATCAGAGTCGTTTTTAGCACCTCGCTTTTGCAGACTACACACGTTAAATGAAAGAACAAAATAAACAGCATTTGCAAATAGAGAAATTCGATTTATTGGCTCTGTGGTTAAACAGTCATGGATTAAAGCCATGAAAATAAAAAAATTTCAATTTGAAATTTTATTTAGCATGTTGCTAAACGCTTAATAAGACATCAACACTACAGCCAACATACTCAGGATTTGTTGTTGCTTTTTTTGTTTTGATTCTTTAGATACTTGGTGATAACCATGTTGTAAAAGCCAAAAAAAACAAATAGTGGCTATGGTGTAATGCTGGTTTTAGGAATGTTGACATGATCCTTAGAAAGATGTCCAAAAATGTGCAACCTCATTTGGCAAGTCTAGGTTTCGGAGTTGCCATCCCCAGATGTCATCATGGTCTCTCAACCACGGAGAGATCTACATGTTCTTACTCTTTGTTCTCCATCATGGAGAGTTCCTTCATGACTCTTAATTTCCCGCTAGCGTCCAAATTTCGCTTCTCCCGTATAAGCTCCTCTAGGCTGTGGAACCTCAGGGTATGAATGTTATTTTCTTCCAAATGGAGCTTCAAGAAATACTGAAGATTGCCCGAATGGACCTCCCCACCTGCTTTAAACTCCCTGTTGCCAAACCTGCACCAGGCAGCAAAGCTCTCAGAGTTAGTCCAGCAGATCTCATCACTTCTCAAGCCAAGGTGTCCACATGCATTCTGAAGGACCAGCTCTGCAGTCAGGGGCCTGTATCGATACCAGCTACTCACCACCCTGCCCATGCACCCTCCGCCTACCTCGAAAACATTGTCTTTGCGGATCTCCCCACGGTGCAAGTGTATGATCTGTCCCTGACCAACGTAGACTGCCCAGTGCGGTGATGGGGGAGGAGGGTGGTCTGCAGCAGGGCAAATAAAGAGCAGCTCCACAAGGTCTCCTGGTTGGCAGAAGGTCAACAAGCCTTGCATAGGGTAGACACTGAGGTCCTGGCTGCCCCTGAGCTTGGAAAAGATGCATTCCTGACAACTAAAGGCTGAAAACTCAATTTCGTTGAGCAGAAGATGCCCTTCACATTCGCTGGGACTTGGGTCCCTCACAGTGTACCGCTCAGATTGCCCTCTATCGTCCAGGTCCTCCTCCTCATCCGAGAAAAAATATGCCACCCCAACTCGCAGCTCGTCCTTCTCTATTCCAGAAGGGTCCCCTGTTGGCAACTCGCTGTAATTCAGGTGGGTGATGCGATCCAGTTGATTTCCCATCAATGACAGGACAAGGCAATAACAGCAGGAACACCAGTTCTGCAAGGATAAAACAAGAATCTTGTTTAATTTTACTGAAGAAATAAAAGCCCGATAGAAAAGTCCTAAAGAAAAGTCCTAAACAATCAGGTAAACATATCAATATAAAAACAAAAATGTCAAATCTTCAGAAGCATATTACGAAGATAATCAATAGACAGCGCATGATTCACATGAAAACTCCAGGCAGATTAAAATACATATTGATGCAGCTTCTAAAATGTATTTACAAATAGGAGAAGCACAGGTACCTGAAATTCAGCCTCTTGCAATCCTTAGTAAAGTAAAACTCAAGACTGGAAAAGGGTGAAACAGCACAAGGCGCCAATCAGTTGGGCTGCAGGTAATATATGCTAACAAAAGACATGGCAATAGGGGGAGAGAGTAGAGTGATCAAAAGATATGAGCTAATGCATCTCCTGCTTCTCCTTTCACTGTCCAGTCACAGGCTGTGGAGGGACAATACCTCTAAATGTTACCCAGCTGCAACAAAGAAAAAACAGGTCTACTTAGCTACAAGACAGGGGTGTGTTATGTGACAGAGCTGCCGAAGTCTCAGGACTGGATGGACTTAAATACAAATCCTTTGGTAGGTAAACCCCTCCCTTATATGTATGTATTGCAACTGTTTGTTTAGCCATTTAGCCTGGAGAACTGCTTTAACTCAGTTTAAGGAATACATTTATTTTTTTACATTTATAGGGGGTGACTGACATCATAAGTGCTACCAGCTAGATATTAGGAGCATAGGCTGGTGAGAAGTTTGAGAGGTAAACTCAGTTTAGCTTTGACTTTGTTAGTAATCCAAATAAAGAATGCTGGGGGAATCCTCTAGCAAGCCTCCCTTAGGCTGTTTAGTATTTGACAAGCAAGGAGATCAAACATCACTTGACACTAAAGACTCTAAAACACAAATAGAACGCTGTATGACAAAGACTGAAATATAAATGCAGTTATTATAACTAAAGGTAATATCTGATTTGATTTTATATTCCTGGATTGCTGTTCTATAATTTGATTATTGCATCTCAATATACTAGGGAAATCCTATAGCCACACAGATTGAATTAAATCTGGTCGGTTTTAAAATTTGGCATAGAGCGTGGGACAGTATAATAGCGCACTACAAAAATATTTCTACAGAAATGGCTGTACCCTTACTTTTATATTTAAGCTAAAAGCACGAATAAATGCCAAATACAGTTTATTTAGGCTGTTAAGATATATAATACACACACACTACTGTGCAAAAAAGATTTAGGAAGGTGTGAATAAATGCTGTAAAGTAAGAATGCTTTCAAATATATATTTTAATTAGTTTAATCAATTTACAAAATGCAAAGTGAGGAAACAGAAAAAAAATGTAAATCTCAAATCAATATTTGGTGTGACTACCCTTTGGCTTGAAACCAGCATCAATTCTAAAGGCCCGTACACACGTGCAGATTGTCGGCCGAAAAGCTTTGGCCGACGACCGATCGGCCGATTGTATGCTTGTTAGTATGATGCTTCCGACAGCCGACAGCGCACTTTCGGCCGAAAAGAATCTGTCGTGCAAGCATTAAAATTTTTGTATGCCGACACCAGAGCGGCCGATTGTTCGCCAGTCAATACAGAATTCGGCCGACAGACAGCAGATTTGCAAGACTGGGCATGCTCAGAAAAGAAAAAACACAGGGAAAGTTAACCATCACATGACATCACTTCTGCAGTCGGCTGTAGTCGGCGGACAAAATTCTTGTGCAGTCTTTTGCACTTTTCAACAGACACGACAGCCCGGGGACAAAAGACGGCCAATCGTTCGGCCGACGATCTGCACGTGTGTACGGGGCATTACACTTGCACAAAGTCAGGGATTTTGTAGGATCAGAGTCAGGTGTATAATTAACCAATTATACCAAGCAGATGCCAATGATCATCAATTTCATATGTAGGTTGAAACATATTCATTACCTAAAATGGAAGCAGTTGTGTAGGAGGCTAAAAAATAAGGGAGGGGGGGGGGCAACCAAACTTTGCTACGGAGGTGAGGTTGTGGAAGACAGTTTCATGTCACAGGTCATACACCATAGCAAGATTGAGCAAAGCAACAAGACACAGGGTTGTTATACTGCATCAGCAAGGTCTCTCCCAGGCAAAGATTTCAAGGCAGACTGGGGTTTCAAGATGTGTTGTTCAAGCGCTTTTGAAGAAGCACAAAGAAAACGGACAACGTTGAGGACCATAGATGCAGTGGTCAGCCATAAGGCCCGTACACACGTGCAGATTGTCGGCCGAAAAGATTCGGCCGACGACCGATCGGCCGATTTTCGGCTTGTTAGTATGATGCTTCCGACAGCCGACAGCGCATTTTCGGCCGAATAGAATCTGTCGTGCAAGCATTAAAATTTTTGTATGCCGACACCAGAACGGCCGATTGTTCATCAGTCAGTACAGAATTCGGCCGACAGACAGCAGATTTGCAAGACTGGGCATGCTCAGAAAAGAAAAAACACAGGGAAAGTTAACTTTCACATGACATCACTTCTGCAGTCGGCGGACAAAATTCGTGTGCAGTCTTTTGCACTTTTCAGCGGACACGACAGCCCGGGGGCAAAGGACGGCCGATCGGTCGGTACATGAGTACGGGGCTATAGAAACCTAATTCAGCAGATGAAAGACACTTCATGCTTACTTACCTGCTGGATATCGGAAGATGCCCAGCAGTGCCATCAGCACAGAACTGGCAGAAACCAATAGGACCCAGGCACACCCATCTACTGTCCAGAGAAGTCTGGCCAGAATTTGTTTTCATGGAAGCTTTGCAGCCAAAAATTCGACAATGAAACAAGGCTAAAGGACTCAACTATGCATGAAAACATAGGAACTGGGGTGGAAAAAAATGGCAGCTGGTGCTCTGGACTGATGAGTGAAAATGTGAAATATTTGGCTGTAGCAGGAGGCAGTTTGTTTGTTGAAGGGCTGAAGAGGTGTACAATAATGAGTGTTTGCAGGCAACAGTGAAGCATGGTAGAGGTTCCTTGCAAGTTTGGGACTGCATTTCTTCAAACAGAGTTGGAGATTTGGTCAGGACCAATGCTGCCCTCAATGCTGAGAATACAGGCAGATACCCAATTCATCATGCAATATCATCAGGGAGACGTGTAATTGACCCCCAAAATATTTTACAGCAGGACAACGACCTCAAAACACACAGTCATTAGGAACTATCTTCAGTGTAAAGAAGAACAAGGAGTACTGAAAGTGATGGTTTGGCTGCCACAGAGCCAAAGGTGTAACTAGAACCTTCAGGGCCCCGGTGCAAGAAACCATGCAGGGCCCCCCGGACACCTGGCCGGGGCCCTTCCCATTAAGCCTGGGGCTCCTCCCACTGATCCTGGGGTCCTTCACTCTCGTTGCGGGGCCCTTTATTACATTCCCACAGTGGGACCCTTTCACAAGTTCTGCAGTTGGCCCAGTGGGGGGGCACCAGGGGAGAACACAGGGGCCCAGAGACAGCAGAACACAAGTGAACTGGATAGGAGGAGTGGCAGGGGCAGCATACAGAGGAACCAATCTCCTCCATTTTCCTCCTGCAGCTACAGGAGGAAAAAGGACAGTGATTTCTCTACATGCTGCCCCCGCCGCCCCTCCTATCCAGGTATACAGTGGAGCTGCACAGGCCCCCTGGAGCATGGGGCCCGGTTGCAATTGCAACCCCTGTAGTTACGCCCCTGCACAGAGCCCTGATATCAACATGATGGAGTCTTTCTGGGATTACATGAAGAGACAGAAGGATTTGAGGCCGCCTACATCCACAGAAGATCTGTAGTTAGTTCTCCAAGATGGTTTGAACAACCAACCTGCAGAGTTCCTTCAAAAACTTTGTGCAAGTGTACATAGAAGAATTTATGCTGTTTTGAAGGAAAAGCATGGTCGCACCAAATATTATTTTGATTTGGATTTATCTTTTCTTCAATCATTTAATAACTTTCCCATTTTCTTAATTGATAAAAATAAACTATTAACACTTCTATTTCTGAAAGCATACATAATGCACAGCATTTTTTCACACCTGCCTAAGACTTTTTCACAGTACTGTATACCCATCCATACCATTCATTTGTGTCCCTTTTAACCACTTAAGCCCCGGAAGATTTTACCCCCTTCCTGACCAGGGGGTATTTTACGATTCGGCACTGCGTGAGTTTAACAGACAATTGCGCGGTCGTGCAACGCTGTGCCCAAATGAATTTCACGTCCTTTTTTTCCCACAAACAGAGCTTTCTTTTGGTGGTATTTGATCACCTGTGCGATTTTTTGATCATGCGCTATAAACAAAAAAAGAGCGACAATTTTGCAAAAATAACAATATTTTTCACATTTTTTTATATGAAATTCCCCAGAAAAAAAAAATGTAAAAATCAAAATTTTGTAACATTTTAGACCAATTTGTTTTCTGCTACATATGTTTGGTAAAAAAAAAAAAAAAAAATCGCAAAAAGCGTATTTTGATTGGTTTGCGCAAAAGTTATTGCGTTTACTAACTAAGGGAAAGATTTTTGTCATTTTTATTGGTTTTTTTTAACGAGTAATGGCAGGGATCTGCGATTTTTTTTGCGGGACTGCGACATTGCGGCGGACAGTTTGGACCCTTGACTGACATTTTTGACACTTTTGGGGGTACCAGTGACATTACTACAGTAATCTGTGCTATACATATGCACTGTTACTGTAAAATGACACTGGGAGGGAAGGGGTGAACTTTATTGGAGAGGGAGGGGTTAAGTGTGTCCCTAGGGGCGTGTTTCTTACTGTCATTGGATGTGGCTGTGTGTGTAACAGCACAGATCAACGGTCCTACATAGCAGGACCGAGTGATTTGTGCTTTTACACAGGGGAGAGTGACAGGCGGATTTGTTTACATTAGCCGCCTGCCTTTCTCCCTCCCTACCCGACGATCGCGAGTGACCGGCGGACATCGGGTCCGCCAGTCACACGCGTCGGCTTCTTCGGGTACGAGCGGAGGCGGGAGTGCGCCTCCGGCGACGCGCGCTCGCCCCCTATTCGACTCCCAGGCTAGTGACATACCGTCACTTTGCCTGGGAGGGGCTGACCGCCGCCGTATATAGTCGGGCGGCGGTCGGCAAGTGGTTAATAGCAGCTTTGGACAGCACATCTAGAAATACGTTTAACATTCTCCTTCTCCTTGCAGGGGAGTAGGCTCACTGACACAATGGGGGAGATTTACTACCGGAGAGTGAAAAATCTAGTGCAATTCTGCATAGAACCCAATTGGCTTCCAGGTTTTTCTGTCTAAGCTTAATTGAACAGCTGAAGTTAGAAGCCGGTTGGCTACCATGCACAGCTGCACCAGATTCTGAGTGATTCCGTTTAAGTAAATCTCCCCCAATGAGTTAGGAGAGTTAAAAGTTTAATAACAGTGGTGCATGCGACTGCAATGCATGGGCACTGCTCTTACTGGGTAAATGGAAGAGCCACAGTGGGGAGTACAGGATGACCAAACAAACAAATAAAAAGGATGTGCTTTATAACAATGTGCTAGATTAGGAGGTTGGTCAAAGCTGGATCATTTAGTAACAGCAAGAACTAGATTGCTCCCCCACCACCCATAGTTCTCTAGGAGAGATCTGCCCGTCTATGGTCAGCCCTTTATAAATGCTGACTTCTTGCTTAGTAATGCTGCGGTAAGCCTGTGCTAAAGGTTATATATCTATAGGTTGGATCTTACCTGATTGAAGACAATAGGCTCTCTAATACTCTATAATTATGTAATGCTTACTCCAACTATTTGTAAAACACACCTATCATTACATAGACAGATATACATATAATACAGAAACATGCTGACATGCACTTTCATGCAGCTTCTCAGGTTTTCCCAAATCCCACACTTCTCTGCAAAGCTTGACTTTTGTTGAGAAAAGTGGTGGCCATGTTTTACTATACTGGTTACTGGGGCTGCACATCACAAAGAAGAATCCATAGGAAGGTGCAGGAGACAGCAAGCCAACCTTCACATTTGTTCACTCTAGTTTTTGCTTATCAGGAATATGAGAATTATTTTTCCTTAAAGCAAGCCTGTTGAAATTAGCCGGCTTCAGGGGAGAGGAGGGACAGCCAACAAAGGATGCCCCATAGTAAGCCTATGTGTGAGGTCACCGCTCAGGCATTCCATCCATTGTCAGTGATCTTTTTCTCTCCCCTGAAGCCTCCCTGGGGAGATCACATGACCATAATGTAGTGCCCCGAGAACAAGTACATATATGCATCTTCCTTCTACAGGGTAGATAGAATAGGAGTTAGAAGGGGAGGGGGTGGTAGTAGGTTTGGGCTTAAAGTGGTTCTAAAGGCTAAAGGTTTTATAGCTTACGGCAGGAGTCTTCAAACTATGGCCCTCCAGTTGTGCAGGAACTACAATTCCCATCATGCCTCGTCATATCTGTGAATGTCAGAGTTTTACAATGCATCATGGGATGTGTAGTTCCGCAACAGCTGGAGGGCCGTAGTTTGAGGATCCTTGGCTTACGGCATGCTATGCAGTAGGTTAAAAAAACCTTCAGTGTGCAGCTCCCCCCCCTCAATACTTACCCGAGCCCAATCTTGATCCAGTGCACATGAGCAGCAGCTCTGTTAGGTTTCTCGCTCATTATCTGGGATGCAGCAGCAGGAACCATTGGCTCCCACTGCTGTCAATCACAGCAGCCAGTGGGGAGGGAGTGGGGGGCAGGGCTGAGTCATGGTCTGTCTTACGAACACAGAGTGGGGCTCCGGAGCGAGCATGCACAAGTGGCCCCATAGCACGCAGCTTGCCATGGGGGCACTTGGCAGGGGGGAGGATCAGAGTACCAATGAGGGACCAGAGAAGAAGAGGATCGAGGCTGCTTTGTGCAAAACCACAGAGCAGGAAAATACAATATGTTTGTTATTTTGAAAAAAATTCCTCTACAAACCCTTTAATTAGCTCCCTCCCAGGAAAAAAAAAAACTCCCCAGCAATACACACCAAACTGAGCATGTGCAGCCCAACTCCGGTATCTCTGTCTCATCCACACATGTTTTGGAGTCAGTGAAAAGAGGAGGATCTGTGCATACAGGATCAAACAGCCTTTTTACACAATGCAGAGGATTAACCCCTTAGGTTCCACAGTGAGTTTAACAAACATGTTTTACTGCATATACACACTTATTTTACTGGTATGGGTTTAGTAACACTTTACATTGTGCCACAAAATGTAGACTATCCTTAAGGATTCCTTTTTAGATACTTTGAGGGAACGATGAGTGAGATTTAAAGTGATTGTATAGTCTTGTTTTTTTTTAGTTAAACATAACAAACATGTTATACTTACCTCTTCTGTGGAGGGGCTTTGCACAGAGCAGCCCGTATCCTCCTCTTCTCAGGTCCCTCTTCGGCGCTCCTGGCCTCTCCCTCCTGTTGAGTGCCCCACAGCAAGCAGCTTGCTATAGGGGTACCCGAGCTGAGCTGCAGCTTCCTGTGTCCATTCAGACACAGAGCCCCGGCACAGCCCCATACCTTTTCTCTCCTCATTGGCGGACTGACTTTGATTGACAGCAGCGGCAGCCAACAGCGCTGTGCTGCTGTCTCAGCCAAAGATGAGGGGAGTCTTGGGCAGATGAGACACTCCTGCAACATCGCTGGATATAGATAGGGCTCAGGTAAGTATTAGGGCTGCTGCACACAGAAGGCTTTTTATCTTAATGCATAGACTGCATTGAGATAAAAAAAAAAAAAACTTTATGCCATTACAACTCCTTTAAAGGTTAAGTCTGGGCAATATACAAAATGTACCGCATCTAGGCAGTACATGTACTTCTCCCAATGTTTAACTCTGCTACAACACAGAAAAATGCCAGTTGATTATGCCACTAATATCATTAAGCTTCTAACTGTGTACTCTTTTCTGTGGAATACAGAACACCTCCCTCTATGTACAGCCCTGGCCAAAAGTTTTGAGAATGACACCAATATTATTTTTCACAAACTCTGCTGCCTCCGTTTTTAAGATGCCAATTTGCATATACTTCAGAATGTTATGAAGAGTGATCGGATCAATTGCAAGGTCCCTCTTTGCAATGAAAATTAACTTAATTTCACAAAAAAATAAAAACATGTCCACTGCATTTCAGCCCTGCCACAAAAGGACCAGCTGACATCCCTGTCAGTGATTCTCTTGTAACACCGGTGGCCGTATTGACGAGGACAAAGCTGGAAATCACTCTGTAATGCTGACTGAGTTAGAATAACAGTCTGGAAGCTTTAACCACTTAAGCCCCGGAAGATTTTACCCCCTTCCTGACCAGGGTTTTTTTTGCGATTTTTTACTACGTGACTTTAACGGACGATTGCGCGGTCGTGCGACGCTGTACCTAAACAAATTTGACGTCCTTTTTTTCCCACAAACAGAGCTTTCTTTTGGTGGCATTTGATCACCTGTGCGATTTTTTGATCATGTGCTATAAACAAAAAAAGAGCGTAATTTTTGCAAAAATAACAATATTTTTCACTTTTTTTTTTATATGAAATTCCCCCCAAAAAAATGTAAAAATCAAAATTTTTTAACATTTTTAGCCAAATTGTTTTATGCTACATATGTTTGGTTAAAAAAAAAAAAAAAAAAAAAATCGCAAAAAGCGTATTTTGATTGGTTTGCGCAAAAGTTATCGCGTTTACTAACAAAGGGAAAGATTTTTGTCATTTTTGGTTTTTTTTTTTAACGAGTAATGGCAGTGATCTGCGATTTTTTTTGCGGTACTGCGACATTGCGGCGGAGAGATTGGACCCTTGACTGACATTTTTGACACTTTTGGGGGTACCAGTGACATTACTGCAGTAATCAGTGCTATATATATGCACTGTTACTGCAAAAATGACAATGGCAGGGAATGGGGTTAACTGTATTGGACAGGGAGGGGTTAAGTGTGTCCTAGGGGCGTGATTCTAACTGTAGTGGGACATGGCTATTGGTGTAAAAACAAAGATCAACGGTTCTACATAGTAGAACCGTCTGATCTCCATTTTTACACAGGGGAGAATGACAGGCGGCTTGTTTACATAAGCCGCTCTGCCTTTCTCCCGCTGTACCGACGATCGGCGAGTGCCCGGCGGACATCGGGTCCGCCGGTCACACGCCCGCACTCCTCCCTGAACGAGCCTCAGCGGGCGCGTGCCTCAGCGGGCGCGCGCTCGCCCGCTATTGGCTCTAATCCCAGTGACAGGCGAGCGACGTAGATCTACGTCACTCTGCCTGGCCGGGGCTGACTGCCGCAGTAAATATACTGTGCGCAGTCGGCAACCGGTTAAAAAGAGGGTGGTGCTGGAAATCATTGTTCTTCCTCTGTTAACCATGGTTACCTGCAAGAAAACATGTGCAGGCATCATTACTTTGCACAAAAAGGGATTCCCAGGCAAGGATATTGTTGCTACTAAGATTGTACCCAATTCAACCATTTATCGGATCATCCAGAACTTCAAAGAAACCGGTTCAATTGTTGTGAAGAAGGCTTCAGGACATCCAAGAAAGTCCAGCAAGCATCAGGATCATCTCCTACAGTTGATTTAGCTGCGGGATCAGGGCAGCACCAGTGCAGAGCTTGCTCAGGAATGACAGCAGGTAGGTGTGAGTACATCTATATGCACAGTGAGGCAAAGACTTTGGAGGATGGCCTGGTGTCAAAAATGGCAGCAAAGAAGCCAATTCTCTCAAGAAAAAACATCAGGGACAGACTGATATTCTACAAAAAGTACAGGGATTGCACTGCTGAGGACTGGGGTAAAGTCATTTTTGCTGATGAATCCCCTTTCCAATTGTTTGGGGCATCCAGAAAAAAACCTTGTCCGGAGAAGAAAAGGTGAGCAGCGCCATCCGTCTTATGTCATGCCAACAGTAAAGCATCTTGAGACCATTCATGTGTGGGGTTGCTTCTCAGTCAAGGGAGCGGGCTCACTCACAATTTTGCCTATGAACACAGCCATGAATAAAGAATGGTACAAAAGCATCCTCATAGAGCAACTTCTCCTAACATTTCAAGAACACTTTGGTGATGAGCAATGCCTTTTCCAGCATGCTGGAGCACCTTGCCATAAGGCAAAAGTGATAACTAAGTGGCTTGGGGCACAACATCAACATTTTGGGTTCATGGTCAGGAAACTCCCCAGACCTTAATCCTATTGAGAATTTGTGGTCGATCCTAAAGAAGCAGGTGAACAAAAAAACTTAAAGCCTTGATTTTGCAAGAACGGGCTGCCATCAGTCAGGATGTGGCCCAGAAGTTGATTGACAGCATGCCAGGGAGAATTGCAGAGGTCTTGAAAAAGAAGGGTCAACACTGCAAATATTGACTCTTTGCATAAACTTAATGTAATTGTCAATAAAAGCCTTTGACACTTATGAAACGCTTATAATTATACTTCAGTACATAATATTGATCTGACAAAAAGATCTAAAAACACTGAAACAGCAGACTTTGTGAAAATTTATATTTGTGTTATTCTCAAAACTTTTACCAGGGCTGTATGTTAACTAGAAAAGAAAGGGGGGTATTCTGCAATCCACCAAAAGTGAAACAGAAAAGCCTGACAACACTGCCTGGGATTTCACAGCAGAAAAAGCATAAGAGTTGATTTACTAAAACTGGAGAGTGAAAAATCTGGTGCAGCTCTGCATAGAAACCAATCAGCTTCCAGGTTATATTGTCAAAGCTTAAAGTAAACAAGCTTAAAGCGGTTGTAAACTCGTTTGAGTTTTTTTTTTTTTTTTACACCCTGCAAAAGAAAGACATAATGAGCTAGTATGCATCGCATATTAGCTCATTATGCAATACTTACCTCAGAACGAGCCCCCGCCGTGCCGCTCACTCACCTCTATGACGGGCGACATGTCTAGTCGCCCGTCTTCCGGGATCGCGGCATCCGGCCATCTGATTGGCCGGAGCCGCGGTGACGTCACTCCCGCGCACGCGCGCTAGAGCCGACAGTCACGGCACGGGGCTCTGAAGGAACGGCACGATCGGCCGTTCCTTCAGAGCGCATGCGCCAGTGACGTCACTGGCGACATGTAAGGTAAATATCTCCTAAACTGTACATGTTTAGGAGATATTTACAGTACCTATAGGTAAGCCTTATCATAGGCTTACCTATAGGTACAAGTTGTAGAGGAGGGTTTACTTCCTCTTTAAAGCGGTAGTATCCCGCTTTTTGACACTTTTACCTACAGGTAAGCCTATAATAAGGCTTACCTGTAGGTACAATTAATATCTCCTAAACCGGCATGGTTTAGGAGATATTTGCAGTGCATGCAGCCGCTCACGCGAGCGCCGCATGCGCTCTGAAGGTCCGGGGGGACCTTCAGTTTTCCTTGCCAGGAGCTTGCCAGAAAATCACTCCCACGCGCGTGCGGGGGAGTGACGTCATCGCGGCTCCGGCCAATCACAGTGCCGAAGCCGCCGAACCCGGAAGAGATGCCGAGGGATCATGGCAGCGCCCTCAGCGATGTCCGGGGGTCCGTGTCGGGGCTTCGTTCTAAGGTAAGTAATACTAGCTCATTATGCCTTTGTCTTGCAGGTTTTTTTTTTTTGGGTTTACAACCGCTTTAAGTTAGAAGCTGATTGGCTACAACGCAGAGCCGCATCACATTTTGCACTCTCCAGTTTTAGTAAATCAACCCCAATATGTTGTCAGCTTGAAGAGAAAGTTAGGAGCTTGCTAGATTTCTGGCAGATCAACAGGTATTTTCTGTTGCTGTTTTCAAATAGATACAACATGGGCAACATGGGCAAATGAGCATATTTTACAGAGATGTGCTACATATGTTTATTTTGGTCAGATCTACACTTTAACCACTTGCCGACTGCCTAACGCCGATCTACGTCGGCAGTCAGCCCCTCACAGGCAAAGTGACGTAGGGCTACGTCACTAGCTTGTGAGGGTCTAGGGAGCAAGCGCGCGCCCCCGGAGGCGCGCTCCCGCGTGGTCACGGACCCCCCCGCGTGTGTGACCAGCGGACCCGATGTCCGCCGGTCACTCGGCAATCGGCGGGGGAGAGGGAGAATGTCAGGCAGCTTGTGTAAACAAGCCACCTGTCATTCTCCTCGCTGTAAAGACACTGATCACACGGATCTAGTATGTAGATCCGTTGATCAGTGTCCTTACAGCTCAAGCCACAGCCAATCACAGTAGAAAACACGCCCCTAGGGATACACACAGCCCCTCCCTCCCAAATAAAGTTAACCCCTTCACTACTAGTGTATTTTTACAGTAACAGTGCATATGTATAGCACTGATTACTGTAGAAATGTCACTGGTAACCCCAAAAGTGTCACAAATGTCAATCAAGGGTCCGATCTGTCCGCCCCAATGTCGCAGTACCGCAAAAAAAAAAATCGCAGATCGCCGCCATTACGAGTTAAAAAAAAAAACAACAAAAATGACAAAAATCTTTCCCTTTGTTAGTAAACGCGATAACTTTTGCGCAAACCAATCAAAATACGCTTTTTGCGATTTTTTTTACCAAACATAGGTAGCATAAAACAAATTGGCCGAAAATGTTAAAAAATTTTGATTTTTACATTTTTTTGGGGGGGAATTTCATATAAAAAAATGTGAAAAATATTGCTATTTTTGCAAAATTGACGCTCTTTTTTTGTTTATAGCGCGTGATCAAAAAATCGCACAGGTGATCAAATACCACCAAAAGAAAGCTCTGTTTGTAGGAAAAAAAGGACGCCAAATTTGTTTAGGTACAGCGTCGCACGACCGCGCAATTGTCCGTTAAAGTCAAGCAGTGCCGAATCGCAAAATACCCCCTGGTCGGAATGGGGGTAAAATCTTCCGGGGCTTAAGTGGTTAAGCAGAGATTCTAATTACCTCCCCAAACACTGAGACAACCATAGCAGGGAGCATGTACAACTTTGTAGAACAGCATGCAAATAAAACGTTGTTTTGTAAAAAAAAAAAAAAAAAAAAAAAAACATAAGTTATGGTCTGATGCTGTGGTTCTCAATTACCAAGTTGCAGCCTCCTACTTCCTGAACCTCTAGCTCGCTGCCGATCCCCTGCACCGCACCACCCCAGTGTCTCCCAGCTCACATACTACCCCCACCTCCCATTTTTACACACATTGCCCTGAAACCCTCCCACAGTGTACCCAATTTAGCCCCTACAATGCCCCCAACCTGCTGCAGAACCTCCAGGCCCCCAATAGTGTCCCAAGCCTCCAACAATGTACCACAGTGCATACCAATTTGCCACAGTGCCTCCTATACCCTGCAGCCCCTTCCTTTCCTGATAGAGCCTCTGCAAAGCACCCAGCTTTCTGGAGGAAACCCAGCTTACTCCAGGAACCTTATACCCTATTTGGCAACCAAGTCTGCTCCAGAGTTCCTACCCCCCCCCCCTTCCTCCAGAACCCCCTGAAACCACAGTGACACTCAGATTAATCCTAAACTTTCTATTTTATTACATAATTTTGCATTCACATGCTTTTATTGTGCATAAGAAACTTTTTTTTTTTTTTTTATACCATTAGGACATACTGTAGAAGGGCTTGGAAGTACAGTAAAACCTTGGTTTGAGAGTAACTTGGTTTGAGAGCGCTTTGCAAGACAAGCAAATTTTTAAAATAAATTTTGACTTGATATACAAGCGATGTCTTGATATACAAGTAGCGTCATGTATAAAAAAGAATAGAGGAGCCTCTAAAGTGTAGCAATATGGTTACATTTAATGAAGGTTCAATATTTAGCAACTCACATGGTTGATGATTAAAACAGGCACATCTAAGTATGCAGGCATCCTCCGCACCGCCATCGACATCATCCCTTCCCCGCTGCACTCCACGAGTGATTCAAAGCCTCTCTTTCAGATCACTCTACTGCAGGCTATTCTTCCCAGTCAGGATTGCAGACTGACAGTGGTGAGAGTCGGTGGTTCAGAAGATGGTCTATGTGGACAGCTTTACCCCGGATGCCTGCATACTTAGGTGTGCCTATTTTAATCATCAACCATTTGAGTTGCTAAATGTTGAACCTTCATTAAATGTAACCATATTGCTACACTTAGAGGCTCCTCTCATCTCTCTTATATTCTGTAGCTCTGCTAGATTTTGCTTCTAATCCCCTTGGGAAGGCTGCATATTGTGGATGGACATTTTATGGTTGCACAACCTATAACATTGCTATAATCTTTGTATACAGACTATAAACTAAAGGACTTGTGGAACGAATCATCTGAGTTTCCATTATTTCTTATGGGGAAATTTGCTTTGATATAAGAGTGATTTGGATTACAAGCATGTTTCCAGAACAAATTATGCTCGCAATCCAAGGTTTTACTGTATTTACCAGGCTTTGGTCTTGGTAAGGTGGAATCACCGCCCTAATGGTCTGTTGAGAAACACCAGTATGGGACTGTAGAATATAATG
This sequence comes from Pelophylax lessonae, assembly GCF_965119305.1. Lineage (NCBI taxonomy): Eukaryota > Metazoa > Chordata > Amphibia > Anura > Ranidae > Pelophylax > Pelophylax lessonae. The sequence continues at coordinate 138,135,812 of NC_138770.1, forward strand.
GGTGGTGCCAAAGCATGGAGAAAAGCCATCAGTTGTTTATTAACTGCAGGAACTCCCAGGGGAAGTAGGTAGGTTTTCTTACACATAATTTACTGACAAAAGTTTTGTCCTCTTTAGAGCCCATTCACATTGAGTCGACACGACTTCGGGGGGCGACCTGTGAAGTCGCGTGCACCGCGACTTCGGCGCATATCACATAATGGAAGTCTATGCAAGTCGCTCCGAGGTCACCCCAAAGTAGTACAGGACCCTCTTTCTAAGTCGGAGCGACTTGTGTCGCTCCTATTAGAACGGGTCCTGTACTACTCAATGGACCGCGACTTGTCAGGCTGACAAGTCGCCTGACAAGTCGCGCTAGTTTGAATGGGCTCTTAACCTAACTTTATGGCAACTGGAAACATGTCAAATATCCAAAGTGAAATACTGGTAAGTGGCCTTTACATACATAGGGCTACCACCCAGCCGGTATTTCACTGCCCAGGACAGCAACAGCCTTCACAGCGCAAACCAGTAAAACAAAATGTTACCAGCCCAAATTACCAGCCCATCAAGCCTGCATTCACAATTGATCAGAGCATACTCCTGATTGTTTTGCAGTGTTTTTTAGGAAGTTTTAGAAGATTTTTACATGTGTTTTGCAGGTGTATCAAGCTTCAGGCTTCTATTACTAGTGTGGGCAAGGAGGGGAGGAGAGCAGTTCTAGAGGAGTTCTTCAGGTGCAGAAAACGCATGGGCCAAGTTTATAGGTCCAAAAACACCTGATTACACTAAGGGTCCATTCACACTAGCGCGACTTGTCAGGCGACTTGGTCGGTCGGTCGCTCGCCATAGAGTAGTACAGGACCCGTTCTAATAGGAGCGACACAAGTCGCTCCGACTTAGAAAAAGGGTCCTGTACTACTTTGGGGCGACCTGGAGGCGACTTGCATAGACTTCCATTATATGAAGTCCGTGCAAGTTGCGCCAAGATCGCGGTGATCACGCTGTGCACCGCAACTTCACAGGTCGCCTCAGCAAGTCGTGTCACCCCTGTCTGAATGGGCTCTTAAAATGAAAAAAAAAAAAATATATATATATATATAAATAAATGCATCATTTATTTAGAATGTACAAGCAAGTTTTGAAATGTAAACACGCACAATTACAAACAATAGGATTCTGCACACGGGAGTAGTCAGGCGTATGCAAACACTACAACATGCTCTGGTGTAAGTGGGGGGCTAAGGGCCGGTAATTTTATCATCAACCTGTAAAATGAAGTTCACAGTGGCCATAAAAGAAAATAAATTCCCTTAATTTGCATGGATTTCCTCTCTCTCTCTCTTCATGTTTATCTATGAAGCAGGAAGTGAAGGGAAATCTGTACACAGGAACAGAGATGGTGATAAAAAAAAAAGTCTGACAGGGGTTATAACCTCCCCTTGCTCTATCCAAAATGAAAAAAAAAAAAAGTTGCCCATAGTTCTACTTTAACTCAGCTTTAAATAAAAAGGTGTCCATTATTAAGGTGTTCAACGCCTATTAAAATAAAAAAAAAAAATCAGCTTTTTCTGCAATACTTACCTTCTCTTTGGCATTGTCCCCCACAGGCACTCCACTTCAACCACCAGCTGCTGGTTAATGACGGCCAGCATTTTACAGTTACTTCTAGTGAGCCCAGAGCATCAAGGACCTGTCCCCTGGGGGGTTGTCATTATGTAGCCTGGGCTTCCTGGAGAATCAGTCTTGATTTCTGCTGAGGCCAACAGATGGTAGGCCAGTCACCAGATTTCAGATTTGCAGCATGATGTGTAGCTGACAAACTGCAGAAACTTGCTTGAAGCAATCACGTCAAAAAACTATTTGAGGAATGTGGAATCCATGTCTGGAAAAACTGAAGGAGGCACTACCCAGTATTAGTATCGTTTCTAATATTGCTGTGTAACTGTACACTACAAGGCCTGAAGACAGCAGTAACCAGCTTGTAGCTTTATATATATTTACAGTATCTTACAAAAGTGAGTACACCCCTTACATTTTTGTAAATATTATATTATATCTTTTCATGTGACAACACCGAGGAAATGACACTTTGCTACAATGTAAAGTAGTGATTGTACAGCTTGTATAACAGTGTAAATTTGCTGTCCCCTCAAAATAACTCAACACACAGCCATTAGGCTCCATGTACACGGGACGTTGGAAATGGCCGTTTAGGAGCAGTTGGGCGTTTTTTTCAGAAGCCCCTGAACGCAGCTCCATGTTATCTTATCTGTCCATGTACACATGGTCCTTTACAGACATTTGCAGGCATTTGCTTTCAGGGACGTTTTTTAGAACGCAATTATTTGCGTTCGAACGTGTGTTTCCCGGCGTTTCAAACGCAAAAACGCGACCGAACGCGACCAAACACGATGACCTGCGTTTAGCGTTTTTCCATTTTAAAGGGGAATAATTTTTTTGACCTCTAGGAACGGTTCTAAACGCAAACGCCCGCAAACGCCCGCTAAATGCGGGTGCAAACGCGACCTAACGGACATTTCAAAGGTCCTAAAAATTCCAGCATTCAAAGGGACTTTTAACAACGTCCTGTGTACATGGAGCCTAAATGTCTAAACCGCTGACAACAAAAGTGAGTACTCCCCTAGGTGAATATGTCCAAATTGGGCCCAAAGTGTCAATATTTTGTGCGGCCACCATTATTTTCCAGCACTGCCTTAACCCTCTTGGGCATGGAGTTCACCAGAGCTTCACAGGTTGCCACCGGAGTCCTCTTCCATATATATATATATATATATATATATATATATATACACATATACATATACATATACATATATATAAACACACACACACACACACACTAATATATATATATACATACACACACACACACACACACACACACACACACACACACACACACACACACATATATATATATATATTTATTTTTTTATGTAAAACAAACCTAAAGTTCCCTGTGTTCTATCAGAATGCCGCTACTCATTAGATTGTGCAACGGAAGTGACGTTTGGACCAAAAACACTTATTGCGCAAGCGCGATGACGGGTAGCGGAAATCTGATAGAAGATCCATGCGGACATCTTACTACACCCAGCTACATCTTTCATTTCAGAGTAATTTTAGAAATAAAGTCAGCGGATATAAATAAATATGGTATATTGATATCTGTGATGCTGTTTGGATGTGAAATTTTGAAAGCATAAAGTGTTAGCGATAAGCAGTGCGAGGTGTACCAACATGGCCTCCGCCACCTTTCTACTGTTGGCGTCCAACTTCTTTAAAAATGTAACATCAAAACATCATCACAGATGTCAAAATACTAAGAAATTCAAGTTCAAGACGTAGCTGGGTGTAGTAAGATGTCCCCATGGGTGTTCTATCACATTAACCCGTCAGATCATGAAGTGTTTGGAACACATAGCAGTGTGAAACTCATGGTGGAATGTATCACGCATGTGCAGTAAGTGTTTTTTGGTCCGAACGCCACTTCCGTTGCACAATCTGATGGGTAGCACTCTGATCGAACACCTGCACATCAGCCTCTGAACTTAAAGCGTTTGTTACCCCAACATTTCATATTTCTGATGTGCCTGCTGTACCACGAACTTGTATGAGAAATTATCCTGTTCTCTTTGTATTGTTCCTTTATGTGAAATCTTTGGTGAATATGCCAGTCCCTCTGCTTCCCTTGTATAAACTGACCACACTAAGCAGGAAAGCACACCATGGTCAGTTATCTGGGAACTCAATGATTAGACTTGTCCTGACATGTTGCGGCTGCAGAACCATTCACTGGGAAGCTCAGTGTGCTGCTGCTGCTTCTCCTCCCCCAGCTCTTAGGCAGCTGAGAACAAAGGGAATGTTAAAAAAAAAAAAAGTGTTTATAATTTGTTATATCTATGCAAAATATTTTGCCTTTCATTTCTATTTTAAACAAAATGGGTTGTTTTACAAGGTGATTGTTTACAATCACATTAATCTCTTACTGCTGGATCCCTCCAGCCTTTTAAGGAGTTAAAAATGCTGGAGGCTGGTAATTTGGCATCCAACTAAATGATCACCAACTACTGGTCAGTGGTCATGTGATCGAGAGCCCACCTGATTTTACACATTGAGTGAGTGTGCTCTCAGAACAGCAGATCACTTGTAATCTTTACCACTCTCTATCACTGGTAAAGCCCACTGTCCTGCAGTCACATATATGAAAGTGGCCAGCAGCAACAGGTTAAGGAGTATAAGAAGGTAAAACTTTTATTTTCTGCTTTGGATGGAGTGTGGAAGGGTTAGCCTCTCAGGTTTTTTATTGTGGTCTGTGTCCCTGCTAGGGAGATTTATCTATTTGTCCTGGTGACCACAGAACGTTAAGGGGAAATTCAAAATTTTATAGTGATCCCCAAAACAAGAGATATGCTTATGACAAGTGTGTAAGGGTCAGGGGAGGACTGGGAAGGGGGGCAATCACACCCCGGGCCGCTCTGATGGCGGGTAAAAAGGCCACACTCAGGGCTGGATTAATGTAAGGGCCAGACACTGTATACAGCTGCTGGTCGCCGCTACACAATGTTATATTTGCAGAGCTGCAGCGGAGGGGTATGAGTGTGCAGAGTCGCTCCTGCACCAGGCCGGCACAATACTAACACAGTCACTTCCCTGTCTCCGCCCCACAGGAGCTTCCTAGGCCATCTGGCGTGATGTCATGAATTTTTTTAAACCTCCTTTGTTGCTATTAAAGCGGTTGTAAACCCAGAAAAAAAAAAACCCTTCAAGACAAAGGCATAATGAGCTAGTATGCATCGCATACTAGCTCATTATGTATTACTTACCTTAGAACGAAGCCCCGACACGGACCCCCGAACACCGCTGCGGGCGCTGACATGATCCCACGGCGTCTCTTCCGGGTTCGGCGGATCCGCGCTGTGATTGGCCGGAGCCCGCGATGACGTCACTCCCGCGCATGCGCGGGAGTGATTGTCTGGCAAGCTCCCGGCAAGGGAAGCTGAAGGTCCGCCGGACCTTCAGAGCGCATGCGCCGCTCGCGTGAGCGGCTGCATGCATATCTCCTAAACCGTGCCGGTCTAGGAGATATTAATTGTACCTACAGGTAAGCCTTATTATAGGCTTACCTGTAGTTAAAAGTGAAAAAAAGCGGGATGCTACCGCTTTAACATTAAATTATGTTACCACATTGCATCCTGTTTGTCTTGCTTCATAACATAAATATCCGTTATAAAACCAGGTGGGCATGGATGGTGAGCTGATTCGATGGTTCAATGGGCCACCTGACTGGACTTAACCCCCCCCCCCAGGCCTAATGCTGCCAGCTCTCCCCTGGCAATGGTAGAGTTCCCCTCACTTTAAGGAGATTTCCTGTCGCTTCCTATTGAGTCTCCAGGACAGGAAGTGAAATGTCCCCAATGGTACAATGACAGCAGAAAAAAAAAAAGAGGCCTGACAATTCAATTTTGAGTTGTTGCCAAAACAAGGTGAATCTTCCAGTGGGGACACCTGACCCGTTGTGGTTCCTTCCCTTTGTAGAGATCTTCCGTTCTGTCTACAAGTTAGTAAGTATTTCGCCAAATAGGACAATAAAAACTGACAGTTGTTTTAATCATGCCCAAAATGAAGAGAAACAAAAGCTTTAGATACACTTAAAGAATATGTAAACCCAACATTTCATAATCCTGATATGTGCCTGCTGTACCATGTACTTGTATGAGAAAGTATCCTGTTCTCTTTGTATTGCTTCCTTTGTGAAATCCCTGGTATCCCTGTCAGTCCCTATTAGGACTCTTTCACATGGGCGCTCTCCGCTAGCGGATCCATCTGCTCAACAGGGAATCTGTCCATTGATCCCTCTGAGCAGGTGGATGACAGGTCAGTGTCCACTCCACTTATGCAGAGCAGACACAGCACAGTCCTCTATAGGTGGTCTGATGTAAATGGACGGCCTGTCTGTTTACACTCAACTGTCATCAGACCTGGTCTGCCATACGGATGCAGAACGGATCCCCCATCTGTTTTTAGCAGATCGAATGGGATGTCGGTGGGTGTAAATAGACACATGTCCATTTACATCCTCTGCTCCACAGAGAGCAATGGATGGTCTGATGAGGACCACCTAAAAAACTAACAGGCAGACCTCATCGGTCTGCCCATGTGAAAGGGGCCCTAACATCTAACTACACTAGGCATGAGAGCACAGCATGGCCAGTTCTCTAGCTGTGCTGGGAACTCAGTGGGGTTGATTTACTAAAACTGGAGAGTGCAAAATCTGGTGCCGCTGTGCATAGAAACCAATCAGCTTCCATGATTTATTGTCAAAGCCTAACCCAGTGATAGCGAACCTTGGCACCCCAGATGTTTTGGAACTACATTTCCCATGATGCTTATTCACTCTGCAGTGTAGCTGAGTATCATGGGAAATGTAGTTCCAAAACATCTGGGGTGCCAAGGTTCGCCATCACTGGCCTAACCAAACAAGCTGATGTTAGAAGCTGATTAGCTACCATGAAAAGCTGAACCAGATTTTGCACTCTCCAGTTTTAGTAAATCAACCCAACTCCAGTGGACAGACGGACAGACTTGTACTGACACCCCCCCCCCTTTAACAGCCATTCACTGGGAATCAATGTGCTGCTGTTTCTCCTCCCCCAGCTCTCTTTTCTCAATTGTATAAGGAGCTTGGAGGGTATTTGATAACAGGGGAAAAAAAGAAAAAGGCATTTATAATGTTTTTTATATGTATACACAAATGTTTTGCCTTTCAGTTCAATTTTAAACTGAATAGGTGGTATTACAAGGTGAGGGTTTACATATACTCTAAGCTTGGGCTCCTCTCCCAGCACTATTGGCCCAGAATAGTGAGAAGCAGCCTCACTGACTAACAGTAATGCCTCGTTTCCGCTGAGTGGTACGGTACGGTTCGGTTCAGTACGGTACGGTTCGGAATGGTACACATTGCGTTTCCAATGCCAATAGTACCCTTTCATGATAGGCGTGGTGTAGCAGGAAAGCTGTGATAGACGATTCTCTGTCAACCAATCAAAGTTCTGCAGAGTGTAGCTCCACCCTGTTGGTACGGTACTAATGTGCTTGGTACCCCAACGAAAGGGTACCAAAAAGTGGTACGGTACGGTTCGGAATTAGGGTACCATTCACAATGGAAACGGCATAAATAGCGTACCGTACCGAACCGTACCAGAAAGCCCTGTACAAACGAGCCATAAGGTGCGAGGAAGTGATATGTTCAAGCACCGAAAGTTAGATGCACCCATAGGTGCCTGTATTTTAATTGTTGCCTGTGTTCCATTTATGATTTGAAATCTATCTGACTGCAAGTTGGGGGAAATAGCCCCAATAAGAAAACCCAATGAAAACCTGGCAGAGGTTCTACCTGTGGAAGGTGAGCTTTCAGAGTACACATAAAACCTGATTACTGGCATTTCTCCAGTCCTAAATATTTAAGAATATTAGTAGCACTTTCACATGAATTTCACTTGTATTATTATTTACCCAAAAAACATGTAAGGATGTCACCGTGGACCACCTTTAGAAAATGCACACCGCCTGGCTACTGTACAACCAATTTAAATCACTGTTTTAAAACAAGCAAGGGTGATGGCTCTAAAAATAATTGATGCCCCTGCATATTAAAGATAGCCTGTGAATCTGTATTTACAGAAGGAGAGGCTAAGTGACTTACATAGGTGTCATCGCAGGTTTCATTTAAATATAATTTCTGGTTAATAAACTAATGGGATAGCTGCCCAATTCATCGCAGTCTTGTCTGAGCCTGAGACAACATGATTATGAGGAACTGGTCTGCTCAGATAGGTAAGCACAGCAAGGTGTAACTACATAGGCTTCCTACAGGAGGGAAATGCAACAGGTCCATTGGACATTGGGGTTGATTTACTAAAGGCAAATCCAGTGTGCATTACAAGTGCACTGCAAGTGAACTTGGAAATACAGTCGCTGGTGATCTGAGGGGAAGATCTGAAATGAGGGGACGCTCTGTTGATTTCTATCATCTGATCATGTGTAAGCAAAAATGCTTTTTTTAATTTTCCTTGCATGTCATCCCTCAGATCCAAGTGCACTTGTAGTGCACAGTGGATTTGTCTTTAGTAAATAAACCCCAAAGTCTTAGTTAGTCCAGGTTAGGAAACCTGGGCATGCTAGCTTAGATGGAACTACAAATCCCATCATGCCTCTGCCTCTGGGAGTCATGCTTGTGACTGTCAAAGTCTTACAATACCTTGTGGGACTTGTAGTTCCATAACAGCTGCAGTACCCAGGTTGCTAACCCCTGAACTAAGATTGAAGTTATTGGGCGTGATAATCTGCTATGATCCTTACATCTATGGTTAACAAAAGATTACTGCAGACAATCCTGGATGACAATTCTCAAGGGAAATGAGATTGGATATGGGGGATACCTTTGTCTGATTGCTATTGATTCCTACAGCTTAAGCTGGTGATAGAGTTCATTGGCTGTGCCCTTTTGTCTGCACTAACAAACACGCCTACTCTGGCGATCCAAGCATATAGATTTATAGAAAGTGCTTTCAAAAGAAAAATTTTTGGGGGCAGTTCATTAGAACTACACAATAACTCCCTGATATCTATGACCATAAGGCCTCCTTTCAAAATATCCACCAACCTCTCATAATCCTACAGGTATCCCAAGGAAGATCAGGTCTGACAGCTCAATGCCCGAGGCCAACAGCAATACAAACTCCTATTTAACCAAAGAAAACTTGTGCAACCAAAAGAACATTAAATAGATTATAACCAACTCCAAAGACATGCTGGTAGGTTAATTGGATCCTGTATAAAAAAAAAATTGGCCCTACTGTGTATGTATGTGAGTTAGGGACCTTAGATTGTAAGCTCCTTGAGGGCAGGGTCTGATGTGAATGTGCAATGTATATGTAAAGCGCTGTGTAAATTGACAGCGCTATATAAGTACCTGAAATAAATAAATAAATAAACCAGGGGTGGATCATATAATATGGAATTCAGAAGTCAGTTTGTCCAATCCAGGAGCCAGCTCCATTGACCACTAGTAGAGAGAACCTCAAAAGTTAGGTGCCAGCTGTAATTTTAGAGGAGCATTGGCTACCTGGCACCTGGGATTTGTCCAACCTCATAATGCATTCTATACATACTGTATACTGAAAGCAAAATATATATATATATATATATTAACAAGCAAACGGTATACTTTGTTTAAATTAGGAAGTATTTACTAGTGGATGCTTAGATCAGGCTTATAATACAGAAAAGTATTTGAATTTAGATATGGTTGGCAAAAAGGATTTATATTCCAAAAATAAAATATTAATAAAAATTAAAAAAAAAAAAAAAAAAACCAGTGCGAGCGTATTTGTGCAAAGTTGATGGACCACTCAGTATTTTTTTGCCACCATGTCTTCATTACATACTGGCACTTTACACTATAGCTTGATTTTGGCTTTATCTATTAAACAGCACAGGTGAACATAACACACACCTAATCAGTAGCACAGCGATGATTGGGGAAAGTCTAATACCCACATCAATCAATTATATTTCAGTTTACTATTGCCATATGCCTGAATGATTAATTCTAATTGCTTCCTGTAGGACACTGCACTTAACATGTTGCTCTTTGCCTTGTCAAAGAATCTTGACAGATCTAACACACTTCTGTAAAGATGTAGGAAGTAGAGAAGGGATATTGTTGGATATGTTAAATATAATCAGGAGACACTTCTGTAATTTTTTTTTTTTTTGGGTGGGGGGGGGGGGGGGGATCAAAGACACTGGCACATAAATATATTCCTAACTAAGCAACAGAAAACAATGCCTTGCTAGAAAAACAGATGGTCAGATGCTGTATGTAAATTTTCAGCAGCTTTTGAAATATACAATTGATCCCTGAGATTCCAATACAGCTATAGAGGGGGGTGTTATTTGATAAACCCCCAAGTGAGGGCAGCACCATACACACACAGGGAATGTATACAGAAATACCTTTATGTGCCCTTTGTTCAGCAATATGGCTGTTTGCAGTGCACTGTGGTCTAGAAGTTAATAGCTATTGAAGTGATGCAGAGGTGCTGGTGTCAATGTAATCAATTAAGATGAAACCTGATCCTTGGAATATCAATAAAAACAGAGGTTGTATTGGTCATGTATCACTTGCTAATGTATCTATTGTGCAGAAAATTGTATAACAAAATAGCTGGTAAACATAAGACAGAGTGACAATCTAGAATGTTTAGATCTGAGATGTTACATGTTATCAAAGCAAATAAACATGGGATAGGAAGGAGACAAGTGTGAGATTACAGACTGCAGATGACAGAGGGATATAATGACATTTTTATTTTTTTAGTAAAATTAAGCTGATTGGACAGACTAATTCCTATAAAATGGACAGTAATCAATTTTATCCTACCTGTCACAGACACCTATGTTAGCTAAATCATTGCAATGTGCATCCTGTCTGCAGGACGTTATACATGATCTTCTATCTAGAAGAAGGCTCTGCATAGCTGTCTGCAGAACACGATGTGCCAATACTTTATAACTGCCCGGGTGTTAGGTGGATTAACGGCTGATCTGTTGAGGATGGTAGGGAATTGTTAAAGTTGAGTGATGGTAGGAGAGAGAGCTCTGCCTCAATCTGCTTTGTAGACCATGAGATGGTCTCCTGATCCCTGTAGACGAAAGGAGGGAGGCAATTGTACTGCCAGCTTACCAGGTTACCCTGGATTTTATTTGATGTGAAACTGATATTTTTAGGGTGGTAGGCAATTGCTAAAACTAAGTGTTCAGTGATGGTCTTTAGAAAAGTGCTTTAAGCTTCAGTCTGCTTTGTAGACCACCAGATGATTTCCTGAATCCTCAAAAGAGAGGAGGGTGGCAAATGCACTACACTACCAGGTATAGGGGTGCAATAGGTGTTATTAGGTGCAAATCTGATCGGTTTAGAAAGGTAGGTCATTACTAAAGTTGGGTGCTGAATGTTTTTAGAAGAGAGGTCTCAGATGCAATCTGCTTTGTAAACTATCAGATGGTCTCCTGATTCCAAAGAAGGGAGGAGGGTGGCAACTGCACTGCCAGCTAACTAGGGCTATCCTAGGTTTTATTGGGTGCCTAGCTGATCTCTTCAGATTCTTAGCTAATTATTAAAGTTAAGCAATGTTCTCCAGGAGATAGGTCTTAGCCCTGATTTGCTTTATAGACCCATCAGATGGTCTTCTGATCCACTAGAAGGTTGGCAGCTGCACTTCCAGCTAATCAGAGCCACCCTGGGTTTTAAACTGATCTGTTCAGAATGGTAGGTAATCATTCAAGTTGAGCGTTGATCTCTAGGAGAGAGGTCTCAGCCTCCACTGCTTTGTAGACAATCAGATGGTCTTCTGATCCGTCAGAAGGGTGGCACCTGCACTGGCAGCTAACCAGGACTACACTGAGAGGGCTTGTCCTTCTCCAGCCCCTGACTTTATTAGCACCCCAGTGTTTGTGTTGTATCTCCAAAAGGAATCAGACCATCAGAGAACCTGCTCGCTCATCAATGATCATCTGTACCGGTGCCATATCTACAACAGCTTTCCTTCTAGCCACAGATCACAGGGGCATGCCTCACATAACCAAACAAAGGCAATCTTATCTATACAGCAATGAAAAAGTACAGTAACTCAAAGCAAGCCAGATCTTTCACTGGAGCAAGCAAAAACAAAAGGATCCCAGTGTGCCTGCCAACAGTGCCAAGGTTCTTCTGCCACTGTTTGGAAGTATGAAGGTTGATGGTCTCCTAATGAAAGGCCCTGAGCTTCCAGAGGTGATCTTCAATCATCCGATAGTAAGATGTTCTCTTCCTTTCCAACAGATGGATTGAAGGTGAGCTCACACGATCTGTCCTTAGCCTTGTGCAGAGGGTCTCCCTTTGGTGAGCTTGGTGGGTGGAGGTTGGTGCACTGTGCCCTTCCCAGGCTGTACCCAGAAGAACAGCAGCATGCACTCCCTGGAATCAGGGCTCATTAACACATCCATATACAAAGTGCATGTACCAGCATGGTATCAGGGATCATCAAAGTGCATACACCCCCCTGGTATCAGGGATCATTAGCACACCCATATACAAAGTGCATGTACCTCCATGGCATCAGGGCTCATTAACACACCCATATGCAACGTGAATGTGCCCCCACGGTATCAGGGCTCATTAACACACCCATATGCAAAGTGCATGTATTGCCATAGTATCGGGGATCACCACAGTGCATGCACCCTGTGGTATCAGGGATCACTAGCACACCCATATGCAAGGTGCACGTACCCCACATGGAATCAGGAATCACTAGCACATTCATATGCAAGGTGCATGTACCCCCATGGTATCAGGGATCACTAGCACACTAATATGCAAGGTGCATGTACCCCAATGGTATCAGGGATCACTAGCACACTCATATGCAAGGTGCATGTACCCCCATGGTACCAGGGATCACTAGTACACTCATATGCAAGGTGCATGTACCCCCATGGTACCAATGATCACTAGCACACCCATATGCAAGGTGCATGCACCCTGTGGTAACAGGGATCACTAGCACACTCATATGCAAGGTGTATGTACCCCCATGGTACCAGGGATGACTAGCACATCCATATGCAAGGTGCATGTACCCCCATGGTACCAGGGGTCATTAGCCCACCCATATGCAAGGTGCATGTACCCCCATGGTACCAGGGATCATTAGCCCACCCATATGCAAAGTGCATGTACCCCCATGGTACCATGGATTATTAGCACACTCATGTGCAAGGTGCATGTACCCCCATGGTATCAGGGATCATCAAAGTACATGCATGCACCCCCTGGTATCAGGGATCATCAAAGTACATGCATGCACCCCCTGGTATCAGGGATCATCAAAGTACATGCATGCACCCCCTGGTATCAGGGATCATCAAAGTACATGCATGCACCCCCTGGTATCAGGGCTCACCCATATGCAAAGTGCTGCCCTATATCACCAATCTGGCTCACCATGCCAATACCCAGCAATCTCCAAAAAAATCGCTCCCTGGAAGGAATGCCCACCCATCACCACCCATGAAACTTCTGCAGGGGTTAATAATGCTACATGGGGTGAGCTTACCCTTGTGGCTATGCCTGCAGAGGTAGACAGAAAATTCCTAGAGCCCCCTCGTCCTAGCCATGGGAGAAGGTGAAGGGATATGCCCCCAGCGGCCGCCGCTCCGCCAGCTTCTCCCGATCGCCCAGCAGCCGACTGTCACCGGCGACAACAAGCAGCTACTGGGCTCGCAGCCCGTGTGAGTGCAACTACAATGAGCTACGACTTTTCAGCGTCCGCCCAGCGCGCCGCTGATTGGCCCGCAGGCCGCGGAGGGGAGGAGCACAGCCCGGAGTGAACAATGATCCAGCTGCTGGGCTGTCAATCAGGCAGTGGGCGGGGCGCCGTGTCAGTACCGGTGCTGGGCTTTGATGTGTAGTTTGTCATGGGCAGCGCAGCCCCGGGATTAGTGACCCCCGCCTTCATTTACCGGCTGCACCCAGCGCTTGTCACAAGCCTTTCTTTTATAGCATTCACCATGGCTGGTAAAGCTGAGCTCCAGGAACATAGAAATGACACAAACCAAAGCAGATCTGTAGTTATGAACACATCCTTAAAGTGTATGTCCACTTTTGCAGCACATTTATAATACCTGCTTTATATATGTCACATATTTTCTCTGTCACATAGTATAAGTTCTATTCCATTGCCTACTGAGCACTTTCACCCATTCCTGCCCAGGCCAATTATCAACTTTCAGCGCTGTCACACTTTTAATGACAATTGTGCGGTCATGCAACACTGCACCCATTTGAACTTTTCATCATTTTTCATGCAAATAGACCTTTCTTTCATTGATATTTAATCACAACTTTTTTTTTTTTTTTTTGCTAAACAAACGAAAAAAAGACCAAAAATTAAAAAAAAAAAAAAAAAAAAAAAAAAAACTTTATTGTTTGTTATAAAATTTTGAAAACAGGTGATTTTTCTCCTTTACTGATGTGCGCTGACGAGGCTGTACTGATGGGCACTGATGAGCTGGCACTGATAGGTGGCATTGATGAGGCGGCACTGATGAGGTGGCATTGATAGATGGCATTGATGAGGCGACACTGGTGGGCACTGAAGAGGTGGCACTGATTATGCTGCACTGATAGATGGCACTGATAGGCATTAATAAATGGCACTGATCAGATGGCACTGATAGGCAGCACTAAAGAGGGCACTGATAGGCGGCACTGATGAGAACTGGTAGGCGGTACTGATGGGCACTAATAGGCAGCATTGATAGGTAACACTGATGGGTGGGCACAGATTGGCAGCACTGGTGGGCACTGTTTGGAAGCACTGGTGGGCACCGATAGGCAGCACTGGTGGGAACTGTTTGGAAGCACTGGTGGGCACTGTTTGGAAGCACTGGTGGGCACTGATAGGCAGCACTGTTTGGAATCACTCGTGGGCACTGATAGGCAGCACTGGTGTGCACTGTTTGGAAGTACTGGTGGGCACTGATAGACAGCACTGGTTTGCACTGTTTGGAAGCACTGGTGTGCAATGTTTGGAAGCATTGGTGGGCACTGATAGGCAGCACTGGTGGGCACTGTTGGGACTGCACTGATAATCAGATGTCTCCTTAACACAAGCCGGTTATCGGCTCTTTTCTCCCCTCCCCATGCTGTCAGCATGAGGAACGGAAAGACGCTAATAGGCTTGTGTTGACATTGTGATCAGCTGTCATTGGACACAGCTGATCACGTGGTAAAGGGTCACTGTTATTGGCCATTTTCCCCGATCTGTGATCAGCTGAGTCTAAAGAACTCAGCGATCACAGAGCGCGCTGCTGGGGGCGTGCAGGCAGCTCAATCACGGGAGGATGTCCATGGACATCCCCCCAGCAAAGTAATCCCGTGCTGGAGCTGTCTTTCGGCTTTAGCAAGGGCAGGAAAGGATTAAAAATGAACTCCAGGGATTTTTTCCCCTTGCAGTGGGGCTGTGCCTACACTGCATGGGTTAACTGCTCATTTTGTCCAGGGGTGCAAAGAAAGGCTATACTTACCTAA